>NW_020838016.1:2139848-2166612 GCF_003676395.1 Aethalodelphis obliquidens
ACACACACACACACACACACACACACACACACACACACACACACACAGCAGGGGAAGAGAGGCTCGCCTAGTAAGCCAGTGCTTTCTACTTCCCAGCTTTGTCCGTCTCTGTCCACACTGCCTCCCTCTCCCTTAGCCCCCTCTCCCTGCAGGTAATGATTCTTCCCAGGTGAGAGTGTGGCTGGCTGGACCTGGAATCCTGCCCAGGAAAGATGCAGTGGTGACCCAGTTCTCAGAGTAAGCCAGGCTTGATGCCTCTGCTCAGGAGGGTGCAGCTCCCAGGGGTGTGGCTGCCTCATAGGCCTGTACGTGGCTTAGCAAGGGATCCAGGCACCCACACCCTCATCCCTGCTTAGCCTGGGCCTGGGCTCCGGTCTGGGTCTGTGCCTGTGACGTGGCCTCAGTCTGACTCTGCCACTGTTCCCCACTGCACCCAACAGGAAAAATAAAGGCGAGTTCTAAGCTAGACTCTAGCAGCCCAGGTCCCCCATGGAGCTGGGAAGGGAATGGTCCCCTTACTTCCCAAATGGTTGATAGGCGAAGGAGGGGCTCCAGGGCCCAGGGGGCAGCATCAAAGGAAGACTCTGCTAGTTGTGAAATCCTCCCTTCCAGCTTCCCCTGGACACTTCCTTTGACAGGTTATGGGACACAGGCTGCCCACCAGAATCTGGAGCAGGGAGCAAATTCACAGGAAGAACCTGGACGTTGGGATGGAAGTTCCCATCTCCACTTCCAAGAGTCAAGCTGGGGGCCTTCTTCTCTTTGTCCTTTTGCAAGTCCCCATGGCCCACTTTCTGCCCCCTTCTCGGCCCTCCCCCACCCCAGGTTTCCCCCTAAGTCTCTCCTTCCACCACCACCTCTCCTTCTATTCCAGGCATCAGGCCCGAATCTCCATCAGGCACTGGCTGTTTCACAGGGTCTATGTCTTTCGGGGGATTAATTCCTCCAGAGTTGGAGCATTTTGGAAATTAGGCCCCACAATGGTTGAGGTAAGAGGATGTTATCCTAAAAAATGAAGGAGTCCTAACTTTCCAAACTGCACACACCCCTCAAACCCCTGGCCTCCATCCGTGCCCCTTGGCTTCTGATGCTTCTGCAGGCCCAAGGCTGGGATGATTCCTGTGGGCAGTGAAGTCCCCCTGGGGCAGGATCTCTGAACACTGCTCCCATTTCCCCTCCCTGCTCTGGGGTCTATAACTGCCCAGAATTTCCACTGGCCCAGCCCTGCAGACAGGTGTGTCCGGTGTATATTGTGAATAAACGGGGAAACTGCAGGAGTCCACTTTTCAATTTATTCTTATCTGAGCAGCCCTCAGGCTGGGGAAGGTGATGGGGATGGAGATCTCAGAACTGGCATATTTGAGGCAGTAAAGGAGGGAAGATCGTTTTGAAATATCAACGTAACCCCAGACACCGGTCTTTTCTGCAAAGCTACTCTGTACTGAGTGGGTACCGATTTGGTGGATGCTCACTGCTGCTGGAAAGAACCTCTGCTCTTGGCCAGAGGCCGCAGGGAATGTGAGGAGGCCCCAGGGTCTGCAGGGTTCCTTGAAGAGAAGAGCCTGGGGCAGGTTTCTGTGTCTGCTTGGGCAGGGCCAGTGTAATGGAAGAGTGCCCCCTAGTGAGACTCATCCCTGGCTGCTGGGGACAGCTCTACCCAGGGCTCCCAAGGTGGACCTGGGGTCCCAGAGCCGGCCAGCAGGGATGTTCGGGACAAGGTTTCATTCCAGGGACACGTATTTCCCAGGTCCCTCCAAGAATGGACTAATGGCTCCAGTTGTGTTTCAGAGCTTTCCTCGCATTTCAACCTCTCCTGGGCTTTCCCTTTTTCTTTAAGGAGATACCATCTTTAATACAAACAATCTTACATCATTGACATCATTGGGAAAATACCTTTCATTTACTCACCCATTCACCCTTCCGTTCATCTCTTCTGTCTTCTATTTCAAGTATTCATTCAACAAATATTTCCTGAGCATCTGCTCTAAGCCAGGCCCTCTGAATTGAAGGGGGTCTCCATCTTTGTGAAGGTCATGGATCACTGGGCACGGGAGAGAAAGAGGCCAGTACACTGCAGAACGGAAAGTTCTGGAGGCACAGGGAGGGAGTCAGGCAGGCTTCCACTAGGAGGTGGTCCTCAGGTTGAGCGCTAAAGGCCAAGATGGCCTGTGAGGTCTTCCCCAGCCTGGCATCTGGAGAACCCGCACTAGAAACACAGACCGAAGGGGGAGGTGTTGAGCCATTCACAGGTGGTTCCTGACCTCCAGTCACCCATACGTCCCTGTCCAGGAATGATCCTGGGTGGGAGGGACTACAAAGGGACACAAGGAAACTTTGGGGGAGTATGGTGTGCATATGCCCAAATTTATCAAATTATGTACTTTTAATCAGCATTGTTTATTATAAGTCAAGTATACCTCCATAGAAAAGAAAAACATTTTAAAAAGTCAAATAGTAGTACAATGTAAAAAGCAGCACCCTGTCGTACTCTCCTCCCCACCAAATTTCATTCCAAAGAGACAACCACTTTCAAGTCTTTTAGATGTTCTGTTATTTACACCTAAATTTCTAAAAAATCTTCTTTTATTCCATGGTGTTTCTGTTTTAGGTACTGCCTATCTACTTCCTACTACTTCTTACTCACCGCATACACACACAGACACTTAAACACATACACACTTCTCCATCCTCCACATGGAAACATGACAGTTTGGTTAAATTACTATTCAGTGTTTATGTTATTGTGACTGTGTAAATATTGCTAAAAGCTGAATCACCTACTGTGCCATGACTACACTTCCTTTCTTGTACAACTTTTGTTTTTCTTGGAGTTAAATATTTGCCTCATTTTTTCATTTTCTTGGCATGCTATATATTTAGCATTGATTTGTGCCCAAAGGGATAGACAGAACCCTAAAATTCTACTCAGTGAGGGTAGACCCACTGGCGTTCAATCAGGTCCATTTTGGCCTTGGCGTCATCCCTCCTGGAGAGTTGGGTGGGCTGCTCTCTAGTCCCACCAAACAGCTTTCATTCCTGAGATCTCCCTTCATCTTCACCGTGGGTCCTCCCCTCACTTCTGTTTCGTTCCTTGTTTTCTGGATCCCTTGTCTTCATCTTCCTAAGAATGGAACTGTGGGAGGCAAATGTTTTTAACCATTTTATGTCTCAAAGTGTCTCTACTCTACCCTCATACACTATTGGTGGTTGGCTGGGTATAAAATCCTAGGTTAGAAATAATTTTCCCTCTGTATTTTGACAGTGTTGCTTCATTTTCTTCTTGCTTCCAGTGTTGCCATTGAGGAAAATGATGTGATTCTGAGTAGTGATCTCTGGATAGAAACCGTTTTCTCTCTGGAAGCTATTAGCATTTTCTCAGCATGTCCGTTGTCCTGAAATTTCCCAGGGATATTTCTTTGCTCTGGGCCCTTGATGGGTCCATCATTCTGGCACTTCAGGTCCCTAAGCACTGGGAAATTTTCTCTTATGATTTTGTTGTTACTTTCCTCCAGTTAACTGTTCTCTTTTTTGGAACACCAGTTGTTTGGATGTTAGAACTCCCAAAATTCTTCTCTAAGTTTTAAATGTTTTTTCCTGTTATCTTCATTTTTCTGGGAAATTTCCACCCCTTTATATTTCAACCCTTCCATATTTTGCTGTCATTTCTAATTTTCAAGAGATGTTCCTTACCCAGTGTTCTCTTTTGTAACATCATCCTCGTTACATGAATTAACGATCTTCTCTTATCCCTCTGGAAGTGGTGATTATAATGAAAATTGTTTTTCTTATTGCCATCTCCACATTCTCTCTGTTTCCTTGGAGTTCATTTTTTTCTGTTTGTTTGCTTTGGTCTGTGTTCTTCGTAGTTAAGGCTTCCCTCAAATGACTTTGATTCTTGGCTGTCTGGTCCTATTTAAGAGGGAGGCGGTTAACAGCTGAGGGAAGCCCCATGTGGATGCAGAGCCAGTTTCTTGGTGGGTCTCACAGATAAAGGATGGGATACGGTTTTGGCCCTGATGTGGAGGACCCCAAAATATCATAATATGTAGGTCGATTCCCTTGATCCAGTCAGTTTCCCAGTGACGGATCCTCTGAATTTCCTGCTGGAGGCTGGAAGCCTGGCTCCCTGTGTTTGGAGAGCCGAACAAGAAAAGGGAGCAGAAGGGGGTTGGGGAAGTGAGCTGCGCCAGACCCCAGGGCTCCGACCACAGCCTTCAGTCTCTAGACGCTGGATGCTCCGTTTGCTAAGACTGTCTGAGGCTCCACTGACCTTGCTTCTTTCCCTCCCGGAACACTCAGCAGTGCGGGGAAAGCTAAAACCTCATCTAGCTGCTTTCCCTTTTCCAGAATTTTGTTGACATTCCTCTCCTGCTCTCTCCTCCCCAGCCTTCTTTCGCTGAGGGGTTAGGCTTTTCCCTTTCAAGTCTGTCCTGTCCGGGAGGCGGGGCCTGGGGCGGAGCCAGGGTGAAGGTGCTGGTCTCTGCTTCCTCCCAGTTCGGCTGGACTGGGTCTCCTCCTGGTTTTTCTCACCGAGGTGGCTCATTCCACGCCATGTCGGGACTGGTGTGGGCACTTGGGGCAGGAAGCTGGCAAGCTCAGGGTTGTTGAACTAGTTCTACAACTTCGGGGCTTGCTTTCCCTGCTGTGGTGGGCTGGGTCCCCGTACCTCCGCCCAGGATAAGCCGGGCTGGGGGTGCTTCCGTGACGCGAGCTGTCTGCGTGACGCACGCTCCGGGGTTCTGCCACTCAGGCCCTGTACGACTGCAGCTAGGACATCGGACAGGAAGACTTGAGGCTCGGGGTTTCGGAGCTGCAGCTCCAGGAAGTGGATGATTCTCCTTCAGACACCGCTTCGTCTTCCGAACTTGGGTCTCTGGGCGAAGGCTGGCCTGGAGCTGTCCTTGCTTCCCGTCTGACCCCTCTCCTCTTGGTGCATTCACAGGAGAGGGTGGTGGGGAGAACACCGCCTCTCCCAGGCCCAGCTTTGCTGCCTCCTGAGGGCCGAGTCTCTGGCTTTTCAGCCCTGTTGGAAAGGTTCTGTTGTTCGAATGGGTATGGGATGGAGAGTCACTTGGGAAACATCACAACATCTGGCTTAGTTCATGCAAGAGGCTCTCAGGGTGTGTTGTGTGGGTACTGGCCCTGTGGGGTGCTCCACGAGCAGTCAGGTGTGCCAGGGAGACTCCATAAACAGTATTCCTTCCTTAGAGATCCACGATGGCATCAACCTGTGTGGAGTCTGAAAAACATCTGCAGGAAAGAAACCATATCTTTGTTTAAGGCACCCACATGGGTGAGGACAGGCTGAAAGAAATTACACTGTTTGAAAAGGTATCAGGCAGTAGACAATTGGGAGTGTCCAGTGTATCATCCTGGTGGAAACTAAGGTGGCCGCAGAGTTGGAGACAGTGAAGAATGTAGCCCATATTTAGGCCAGTCCTTGGCTAAACTCTCCTGAAAGCCCAGTGGGTCTTGGCTTTCTGGCCTGCTTTTTCAGACCCTTTTGGCAAACTCCTCCCCAAAGCAGCCCAAATCCAAATGGCTGGTGCTGGAAGAGACACGGAATCTGGCCCTAGGACAAAGAAGTGATCTTGGAGAGGTACAGGGAGAGTGCTTCCTCTGAGGTCAGCAGAAACAAAAGGACATCAGCCGTGGGGAGGAGATGGTAGAAAGAGGGAGAGGCAGGGTCGTGGGTCAGGCAGATCAGTTATCATTATTTCTGGACAAGATCTTATATCTTAGTAAGATACAATGTAATATAACATATATAAGAATATATATAATATATAACAAAATTCAACCTTTTTAACGTACAGTTTGATGGAGTTTGATAATTGTGTACGGTGGTATAACCACAATCACAATAAAGATTTAGATTTTTTCTATCTCTTTAAAGAGTTTCCTTGCACTGCTTTGCAGGCAGTTTCCTCCCTTGATCCCCAAGCCCCAATAACTGCGGGTCTGCTTTCTGTCACTACAGTTTTGCCTTTTCTAGAATTTTATTTTATTTTTAATTAAAAAAATTTTTTTTAGCTGCCCTGTGTGGCTTGCGGGATCTTAGTTCCCTGACCAGGGATTGAACCCGCGCCCTAGTCAGTGAAAGCACGGAGTCTTAACCACTGGACCGCCAGGGAAGTCCCATAGAATTTTATATAAATAGAATCATTAATCATACAGCAGCAGTCTTTGGCATGTAGCTTAATTTCTTTCACTTAGCATTGTTCTTTTTAGATTCTTTCAACTTGTTGCCTGTATTAATATTCTGTTCCTTTTTTTATCAATGAGCAATATTCCAGAGTAGGGATGTACCACAGTTTGTTTGTCCTTTCATCAGTTGGTGGACATTTGGGTGGTTTCCAGTTTTGGGTTGTTATAAATAAAGCTGCTATGAATATTCACATACAAGTCTTTGTGTGGACACACATTTTTATTTCCCTTGGGTGACCAGCTAGGAATGAAATTGCTGGGTATGTGGAAAGCGTGTGTATCTTGATAAGATACCACCACACTGTTTTCCAAAGTGCTGAACCATTTTACATACCCACCACGAATGTATGAGACATCCAGTTGCTCCACATCTGTCTACACTTGGTATTATCAGCCTTTAAAATTTTACCCATTCTAGTGGGTCCATGATGGTATCTCATCATGATTTTAGTTTGCAACTCTCTGATGAATAGTGATGATGAGCATCTTTTCATATGCTTATTTGGCACTCATACATCTTCTTTTACGAAGTGTCTGTTCAAATGTTTTGCCTGTGGCTTGCCTTTCCTTTTGAGCTGGAGATGGACCACAAACTCTCTGGGTAACCTTGGGCAAGTGACTTAACTTCTCTAAGCCTTGGTTTCCTCATGTGTAAAATAAGAATAAAAATGGTATTTAACCATAAATTTGTTATGAGAATTAATTCATAGTAAGATAAGAAGTCTCCCTGGCACTGCCTGGGACAAAGTGGGCTATTGTTTCCAGGGGAAACTTGCTCTTCCAAGCATGAAGATGAGGTGACAACCACCATAGAGATACCCATGGCCACTGCTAGTAAACTTGACAGATGACCTGGTGCCAGGCTACATGATTGTGGGCCTAGGAGAGGCTGGGTGGGCTCCATCTGGTATGTGTAGGGATACTCTAGGCCAGTGGCCTTGAAATATTTTCTCACATACACCCAGCACTTTTGAACATTTTTTGCTCTCTAGCATGCTTTTAAGTTAACATTTAAATTTATAGCAGAAGTTTAAATAGTTCCAACTGATGTGATTTTCAGTAAAAATGATATTTAAAAATAAGACTGCTCAATTGCTCTTTTAAATGTATCATATGGGCTCTAAATATTATCACAATTTGATACTCACCAATATGCTTTAGGGAAATAAAATTACATGAAAGATCTTTTTTTAAAAAATCAGAAATTCTAGTTAGTTCTTTTCTTCTTGAAATCGTATTTCTATTCTCTTTTCCACAGAAATTTTTCTCTTCTAGTATATTTTTATGATAGAAAGTCTTTTAATGATCCCTCCTTGTTCCTCTCTTCAATAAAAATATAAATTAAACTTTTAAAAAGAGTATATTTTTATTGAAGGGGTAAAGTAGGAATTTGGGATTAACAGACACACACTACTATATATAAAATAAACAACAAGAACCTACTGTATAACACAGGGAACTATATTCAATATCTTGTAATAGCCTATAATGGAAAAGAATCTGATAAAGAATATGTATATATGAATAACTGAATCACTTTGCTCTACACCTGAAACATTGGAAACCAACTATACTTCAATTAAAAAACTTCCAAAAATAATTTGAAACATTTAAAAATTGTCTGTGATTGTAAGGCTCTAGGAATTAAACATTTCTATCCTGAATTGAGTTATTATTGCAATTCTTATTAGTGTACAATTGATCAAAACAAAACATATTACACATTTTGAAAAATAATTATTAAACAAAGTAACATTTTGTTGGAAATCTATTTCTCAATGATATGGATGGGGTGTGTGTTAAATGTCCTCTTGTTTGGGATTCTGGCCCTGGGTGGGGCAATGCACGTGAGCGAGACTGCTTCGCCCTGTGGAGAGGGTGAGGCTGAGAGTGGGGATGGGAAGGAGTCCAGCGGGACACCTCTATGACAGGACTCCCAGGTAGACCAGTTTTAAGAGGTTGTACAAGTAAACTGAAGATCAGGAAACCGGTTCTGTTAAAACACTGGTGCCCTCATAGTCCTTGGCAAGTCCATAGACACCCCGGGAATGTGCACCAGTTTGCAGCATGCCAATGTAGGTTACACAGAGGACTGTTTGGCCTGTGTCCCATGCCAATGATGCAGACATCTGATGCATAGGGTGAGTGTGTGTCTGGAGGTGAGTGGGGCATGAGTGTGGGGTATGAGGTGTCTATAAGGAGGCAATAGACCAGTAACACACAAGCAGAATAAATAAATAATACACAATAAAATGCTTGGCGTATTTTATCAATGTTGCCTCCTCAGCAAAGCAAATGGCAACACATTTTCCCCCTAGAAATTTTTTTTTTTTTTTTTGCGGTACGCGGGCCTCTCACTGTCGTGGCCTCTCTTGTTGCGGAGCGCAGGCTCCAGACACTCAGGCTCAGTAGTTGTGGCTCACGGGCCCAGTTGATCTGTGGCATGTGGGATCTTCCCGGACTGGGGCACGAACCCATGTCCCCTGCATCGGCAGGCGGACTCTCAACCACTGCGCCACCAGGGAAGCCTGAAATGTTTGTTTTTTATGCATAGAAAAAGAATTCATATTGAATTGAATTCACTGATATAAAAGGCAACTTAATCTAAGTAGCTTTTTTTTAAGAGAAAGGTAGCTGTGGTGGTTAATTTTATGTGTTTACTTGCCTAGGCTGTTGTGCCCAGCTGTCTGGTCAGATACCAGTCTAGATGTTGCTGTGAGGGTGTTTTGAAGATGTGATTAACATTGAAATCAGTAGACTTGGAGTAAAGCAGACTGCCCTCCATAATGTGGGTGGGCCTCATCCAATCAGCTGAAGACCTTAAGAGAAAAGATTGAGAACCCCAGAAAAGGAAGGAATTCTGCTTCCAGACTGCCTTCAGACTCAAGGGGCAACATCAAATCTTACTGGAATTTCCAACCTGCCTACCCTACAGATTTTGGACTTGTCAGCCTCCACAATTGTGTGAGCCAATTCCTTACAATCAGTCAATCTCTCTCCCTCTCTCTCTCTCTCTCTCACTCTCTCCCTCCACACACACATCTTATAGGTTCTGTTTTTCTGGAGAACCCTGACTAATACAGTAGCCAATGTTATATTCATTGGATTTTCAGATTACACACAACCTGCCCTGGGATTTTTGTGAGAAAAGAATAAATTTCTTGTTTTTTAAATTGCCGCAACTTGGGGTTTATTTATTATTGCTGCCTAGTCCACAGTAATACACAAATCTACTATGTGCTGGACACTGTCTGGGGATAATATTCACCTCAAGTTGTTTTTTTTTTGTGAGAGTTTAATGAAATCTTATCTGTGGGAGAGTGGTTTGGCTGCACAGGGTCTCTCGTGAGGTTGCAGCCAAGACACTGGTGGGACTGAAGTCCTCTGAGGTATTGACTGAGGCTGGAGAATCGACTCCCAAGGTGGCTCACTCGCATGGGTAGCAAGTCGGCGACCCAAGTCCTCAGACCCTCTCCTCTTGGTCTCTCCTTTGAACATGCATCTCCTAGGGATGCCCTGAGTATCTCCTTTCTTTGCCTGGGAGACCCAATGTATCCTTAAGGACTCAGCTTGGTGATTACTGGGAGGAAGTCTACCGACTTCTTGAAAAAGTCAACTGCCTACTGGGAGGGATTCCATTCTTTAAGTTTCTAAACAGTTTCACTGCCAGCTTTTACGTTGACATGTCTGAACACTTTGTTTGTGCCATTGCTTTCCTTCTACAGGCACCACTGGTGTCATGAGTGTGGTCCTCTGGCACAGCCTTGAGCTCAGCTGCAGGTATTGTCATCTGCATTTGCAGTAGGTGCAGGTTTGGAAGAGCCCCCTGAGCTCTCTCCATAGCCTCCTATCCCCATTGAGGTGGAGTTGGCCCCTCCTACCTGGTCCCCTGTACATGTACAGACCTCTCTCTCCACGCTCAGAAGAGCAGCCAGTGAGCTTGTTCCCATGACCATCTTCTCACTGGACACCTTACAAAGGCAGGGACACGGGTCTTACTCATGTCTTGGCACCTGGCACTTAGGAGGTGCCTAGTAAATGCCCATTTCTCTCCAGCGCTACTAATTTTACCCTAGTCCACACCACTGCCCCCTCTCTCCTGGCTCTGCAATCGTGTCCTCACTCATTTCCCTGCTTCCACGACTGCCCCCTTCAAACTATTCTCCCCACCACAGCTGGGGTGATCTTTTAGAAACACGACTTAGATCACAGTAGCTCCTTTCCTGAAAAACTTGGTCAGGCATTCGGAATGACATCAGAGTCTTTTCTGCGTGGCCCCTCTCGGCTCTGCTGCCCTGTCTCCCTGGAGCTCACAGTGCTCCAGCCGCACTGGCCTTTTATCCCTCATGCTGGGGTCTTTGAGCCTGCAGCTCCCACCACCTGGAACGCTTCTGCTCCACCTCTGCCCATGGCTGGTCCCTTCTCTTCCTTCATGTCTGATCTCAAATATCACCTCCTCAGAGAGGCTGTCCCTGACCACCCAACTGAAAACACCCCTACCTGCCATGCTTTCCAGCACCCCTTGCTTCTTGTTCTCTTTACAATGGAACAGCGATTCCATTACCACCTAATATTCTGTGCGTTAGATTGTTTCCTCATTGTCAGTCTTCCCCCAGTGACAAGTAAACCTGATGAGGAAGGATTGTCTTTCTTCACTGTTTTATTCTCAGTGCCAAGCACGATGCCTGGCACAAAATAGTTGACTTATAAATATTTATTGGATCAATGCATACAAAGAAGAAAGGAAAAGAGGAAAAGAAGAAAGGAAGAAGACAGAGGGCAGACTAAAAGATCAGAAAGGGAAAATTGGGGAGAGGGGAGGGGAGAGAAAGACCATATGACAGTGCCTAAGAGCCAGGGCTGGGAATTCCCTGGCGGTCCAGTGGTTAGGACTCCATGCTTTCACTGCCGAGGGCCCGGGTTCAATCTCAGGGAACTGAGATTCTGCAAGCCATGCAGTGTGGCCAAAAAAAAAAAGAGAAAAGAACCAGGGCTTTGCATCAGCAGAATCTTGAGCGTGTGACCATCTCATTTCTGTCTCAGCCCCCTCGTCTATGAAATGGAGTTTCCCTCACTGGGCTGTGGTGAGGACCAACCACTTGATAAACGGGAGGGAGAGAAAAGAGAGAGAACTTTGGGTCTCCTCTCATGCGTACTCACTTGGGAACTCTATCTCCATTCGGGGGAGTGGAGCGCTGAGGAGCATCCCGCTGCTCAGACGTCTTCATGTCCTGGCACACACTGGCGTCCAGCTCCTGGTGGCTGAGATGTCCTGTTTACAACGAGCAGATTAGAGGGACTGAGCAGGCTCCAGCTGGGGTTCCCCAGGAGAGCTAATGTCCCCTGCACATTCCAGACCCCTCCCTTTGGGTCGGGGCCTATAAAAGTGTCTGCCCCTCAGCCTCATTTCCATGAGGAACAAGGGCCTAGCAAGGAAGGTCCAGGGGAGCAGCTGGGTGGGGCAATGGGGTCGAGGGGTGGGATAGGGCCTAGGTGAGGGCAGAGCCCCTGGTCTCTGCAGCTGCGAAGCCCTTAATGCTAAGACCTGGCCCTTTGTCCCCTGCACCTGCGCTGCCACCGGGCCCCTGGAACCACAGAACCCATCTCAATGCTTCAGTCAGAGGAGGAGAGAAACGCTCAGCTCAGGCTTCCAAGGGGGGCCAAGACTTCCTAGTGTTCCCTTCTCTTTACTTCTTCTGCATTCTCTGTAGCCTCTGCCCTTCCCCCGATGTCGGCCTGAGGTCGGCCCTGGAAATTGGATGGGTGGGTTTCTGAGGTGCTGAGGGCATCAACGAGGGAAGCTTCCCTCCCCATTTACTAGCTTTGCCACCTTTAGCCAAAAGATGAATCTCCTTCTCGTCTTGTGTAAAACGAGCATCACAATAGAACCCATCTCATACATAGGGTTGTTCTGAGCATTAAATGGAACGATCTTTCTAATGGCATCCAGAATGCGTGTAATAATTACCCTCACCACAGAGCAGTTCTGTAAATCCTCACCTTACACTGCTTTGCAATGGGACCTCCCACATGCTCGATTGCCCCTCCCCAAGACTTAAGGGCAGTTCCGAAGCAAGCAGCGCCCTCAGCCAAAGCCATCCAGGAAGACAAGTTGTATTTTTCTGGAATCTTTCCTCTTGCTTTGTCATGAGTGGGTTGAAACATTTTGCCCATGTCTTTTGTCTCCTACTTTCTCCATTCAGATCTTTTATCAAACATCACCTCTCAGTATGACCTTCCCTAATCATACTGAATAATCATTATTTAAGTTGCAACCTGGACTTCCCTGGTGGCACAGTGGTTAAGAATCCGCCTGCCAATGCAGGGGACATGGGTTCGAGCCCCGGATCTGGGAAGATCCCACGTGCTGCAGAGCAACTAAGCCCGTGCGTTACAACTACTGAGCCTGCGCTCTAGAGCCCGCGAGCCACAACTGCTGAGCCCGCGAGCCACAACTACTGAGCCCGCGTGCCACAACTACTGAAGCCTGTGCTCTTAGACCCCATCTCTGCAACAAGAGAAGCCACCGCAATGAGAAACACGTGTACCACAACGAAGAGTAGCCCCTGCCTGCCACAACTAGAAAAAACCCACGTGCAGCAACGAAGACCCAACGCAGCCAAAAATAAGTAAATAATAAAATAAATTAATTAAAAAAAAATTGCAACCTACCCCATTCCCAGTTCTCTTTCCTCCACTGTTTCTCTCCATCAACTTATTACCATTCTATACGCAATTGATCTCACTTACGTATTTGCTTATTGCTTCTCTCCCACACTAGAATGTAAACTGCAAGAAGCCAGGGAGTTTTGTCTGTTTTGTTCATTGCTGCATCCCTGCTGGCTAGAACAATGTTTGGCACATAGAAGATGCTCTATAAATATTTGGTAAATGGATGCAATGAACTCATGGACATTTGTTTTTGCCATGGGAAGATCCATGTTGTTTTATGATTGTTGGCTGCCTACAAGAAATCACTTTCCCCTCCTAACTCATTTAAGTTGCTTATACCCCCATAGCAACATCCCTCTGGGTATGAGAGATAGGCACTTATGGAGCATTCCTGTGGCTGGCCCCAATCCATTAAACTCCCCTGCAGTCTGATTCGTCCAAATGGTCTAAGTTACATTGTACTCATTAGAGGTTTTGCATGGTACACAACCCAGTGGTTTTAATTGGTTTAAGGTTAGTATCTTACACTCAAAGGGTTTTGCAGATGTAATATCCTCAACCTTGTGTATCAGGAATTGTGCTTAGCCACAAGCATTGGACACCACACACAGAGTGGTTTAAACTTTAAAAAGTTAGGAATTTGTTTTTCTTTCATAAAGCATGAAGTTGGAGGTGTGTTGTCTAGGGCTGGTATGGTAGCTCCACAGCATCTTTAGTGTCCCAGCCTCCTTTTTTCTTTCTGCTCATCCATCCTCTGCCCACAGCTTCTAGACTCAGCCTCGTGGTTGTAAGATGGCCACTGAGGCTCCAGCAATCAAGTCAGTCTCCCAATAATTAAGAGGGTTAAGGCTAAGGGGAGCAAGGCAAAGGGGTGCATGCTCCCTAAGTCAGCCTTCCTTTGAAATAATCTGATAATCTTTGATCTTAATTGGAGCATTTAGCCCATTTATTGAATATATTTAATAAAATTACTAATATCTTTGAGTTTAAATCCATCATCTCACTATTAGTGTTTTATTTGTTTCACTTGTTTTTTGTTTTCTTTTTCCTCCTTTTTTGCTTTCTAAACACTTTTTATTATTCCATCCATTTAACTTATTAGTTACATATTCTTGTATTATTTTTTAGTGGTCACTCTGGAGATTATAATATGTACCTTTGACTTATTAAAGTTTAATATAAATTAATATTTTTACCATTTTCAGGACAATGCAAAGATATTAGAACACTTTAATTAACTCCATTACTCCCCTCCCTACTTTTGTGCTCTTGTTGTCATGTATTTTAATTCCATATATATTTTAAACCTCACAAGGCATTATTATTATTTTCTTATATATTATCAATATTCATTTAGTTTTACCATATATTTATCCTTTTCATTGCTCTCTATTCCTTCCTTCATCTCCATGCTTTTACTCGGGGTCATCTTCCTTTTGCTTTCTAAGTGTTCCCTTAAGGTGGGTTTGCTGGTGACAAAATCTTCCCATTTTTATTGGTTGGAAATGTCTTTATTTTGTCCTTGCCTCCTGTCTGGAGAAGCAGAGCACTCTTGGCTGCCAAGGTGGGGCCCTTGTAGAGCCAGGCTGTCCTGGATACCACAGGCTGGAGAGAAAGTCCACCCCTTCTTTCTAGGATGTGAGAGGCATCAAGCAAAGCCAGTGTCTGACAGAAGTCAGAGGCAGGCATTTGATTCTGACTTGGGCCAAGGAATCAGATCTGGCTCGGGTCAGATTTTGGCAGGAGAGCTGCTCTTGGCACCTCCTCTCACAAATCACCATCTCCACTGAGCAGCTCTGGTGTCCAGCCTCACTCTGGGCAGGTGGGGTGGGAAGGAGAATCACTGAGTGCACCCAGACGTCCACTTTCACACACAATAGGATAACTTTATCTGGCTTACTTCCTTCACAGGGCAAGTAAAAAACATTTTGTAAACTGCTCTTCCCTTGAATTCCTCAGATAAGCCTAAGGGCTGTGCGGATGGAAGTGAGTGGTCGTCAGTGCCCCTGTCTCCAGCCAGCTCTCAGCAGCTGGAGTGGCTCTGGATGGATGTCTTAGACCCTCAGGGGGTCTGGCCCAATGTGAATTGGTAGCTCGCCCCAGGGATTTCAAAGTGAACGGGACCGTTCAAGTCTTCTCCAGATGGTATCCCTCTGGTCTGGGGTCCCAGCCACCCAATCCCTACATCTTATACTCTGTGTCAAGTACGAAAGCCAGTCCAGGGCAGAGGGAGGGATGGAGAGGCATTAGGCGGTGTCCTTCCCTCTCTTAAAATCACAGAAGCCCCACCTGCCAAGGTGAGTAACTGCCTATATTGAGGACACAGGAAGCAAACAAAACAGAAACACAGCTTACCTCTGTCTGGACCCAGAGCTCTCTCTGGAGCAGGAGGAAAGTTGGAATGCATTTCTGGTGGGCTGCCTGGGTTTGGTTATTTTTCCTACAGGCTAAAAAGAGAAGCCAAAAGCCTTTCCTTCTCTAAATGTTATTTTGCCAAGCAAAACAAAAATGTATTCTAGACCATTCCTTCTGTAAGGAACACTTTCCCCTTAGATAGCCCATGGCCCACGCTTTCACTGCTGGTCTCTGCTCAGATGCTACCTTCTCAGGGAGGCCTTTCCAAATACCCTACAACTACTGTCAACCCCAGTTACTGCTTACCCGAAACCCTGGCAATTTCCCATTCCCCTTCACCAGGCTTTGTTTATCATCTGCCTCCCCTCACTAGGCTGTCAGCTACATGAGGGCAGGGTTGTGTGTATGTTTTGTCCTCTGCTATGTCCCAGGACCAAGAACAATGCTTGACACATTGTTGGTGTATGAATCATGCACTGCTTCGTAACAAATTACCCGCAAATTTAGTGGCTTAAAACGACAACGTTTACTGTCTTATAACTACTGTGGCCAGGAACCTGGATGCAACTTTACTGGATCCTCTGGCTCAGCATCTCTCACTAGGCTGCCATCAACACGTCGTCCGTGGCTGCAATCTCATCTGAAGAACTGAGTGGGGAGGATCTGCTTCCGGCTCACAGTGTTGCTGGCAGGATTCAGTGTCCTGCAGGCTGTTAGACTGAGGGCCTCCATTTCTCGCTGTTGGCCAGAGTCCACCCTCATAGGACATCTCACAATGGGGCAGCTGACCTCACCAGAACGAGTAAACAAGGAGAACCACAGAGAGTGCAAGCAAGGTGGAAGCTACTGTCTTTTGTAAACTAATGTTGGATGTGATGTCCCATCACTTTTGCTGCATTCTGTTCATTAGAAGCAAGTCGCTAGGCCCAGTGCACTCTCAAGGGGAGGGGATTACACAAGAATATAGTTACCAGGAAATGGGATTATTGGGAGCCATTTTAGAAACTGCCAACCACATGTGATTTTCAATTAGTGTTTGTTGAATGGATGAATGAATGAATTTGGATAAATGCAGAGGGAGCATAGAGACAGGTGGGAGCATACTGGTGTTAAGAACTTGTCTCTTGAGCACACTGGAAAGCCAGGGACCTGTGCATCAAAGGGCTCGCCAGTCTCCACTTGTCATTTGCTACGTTTTCAAGATCAGTTAATTTCTACTCTGATTCCATCCTCCTCATTTACTCACAAATACATGTGTGCATACAACATACAAACAGGAGGGCAATTCATCCTTTAGAGAGATGAAGAAAAGAAGCTGGCGAGCTTACACACTGGGCTCAGAGGTTTGTGAATTGCTTTCAGAGGAAAGGCTGGGGGAATTTGTTAATTTTGGGAAAAGCACATTTTTTCCCACTTGCACAACTCAAATAAGTCTGAACACTCCCATGTTGGAATTTTCCAAACCATTTCCATTTCTCAGATGGAGAGGGGAAAATTTGGAGAAAACAAAGCCTTGTTTTTAGGGAGAAATCAGCTATATCCGTGGTGTACCTTTTGTGTGCTCAGCTCGATCTTGAATCTCAGAGAGGAGCACCCAGGATGGGACCAGACTAGCAGCAGGGGGTAACAGTGGAACGCAGAGATCTTATTGCCTCGTTTATGAGGCTCAGATGCTGTGTGCTCTTAGAGCTCAAGAAGAGGGGCTTCATAGGGCTGATGTGGGCAGGGAGGGGTTCTAGAAATATGTGGGTTACAGCTTTACCTTTGAGTATGAAAAATGTGTGAATAGGAGGAGGGCATTCCAGGTGAGGAGCAGCATGGGAGAAAAGGCACAGAAATAGGAATTGGTGTGTCATGATCATGGGCAGAGAAACAGGCCTGAATAAATGGAAGGTACATGGTAACGACTCAGAAAATAATGAGACTGCGGGCCATGACTTTTCTGAGTTTAGGAGGTGGGATTAGCGGGAGGAGTCTTGGCAGAGAGATGAGGAAAGTACTCAGTTTTGGGGGTAATTAGCTCATCACTGGGCCCAGGGACGGGCAGCCCCAGGAATGGCTGTGATGGGGCAGTGGGGAGAGGGGGGCTGCCATGATGCCCTCCTCCTGTCCAGGAGAAGCTGCTGAGAATACAAGCGGGCCTTGGATACAGCTGCCGAGGGAACAACAAAGTTCATCCTGATTCCTTTGGTCTGCTCTAAGATCAGGGGGAAAACCCACCACAGGTGAGAAAAGGGCGGGTCATGCCAGGTGACTCCACCTCTTCCCTCCCAGCTCCACCCACCACCCCTTCTTCTACCCTTGCCTCCTCTCCTGTCTCTGCTTTATTTTTCTTCACTGCACTTACAGCCATCTGACACATTGTGTGTTTATTTATTTGTCTTGTATTTGGTCTGTTTTCCCCACTGGAATGTAAGCTCCATGAGGGCTGGGATTACCAGAGACCAGAGCACCTGGCATGTTGTAGACACTCAATTAATATCTGTTGAATGGAAGAGAACTTGTTACAAAGTGAAAGCTTGGCTATTATAGCTTGATCTGGTCTGGAGGACAGGGGTGGTGGGGTCTGCTCCTTGCCCACAGACGGGGCAGCTGCGTGGGCATATGTGTGCGTCTCCACCTGCAGAGAAGAGCTTGCCCTTGCTGGGATCAGCCCCCACCTTGGTCTGGGCACCCGGGAAAGCCACAGGTGACACAGTCTCCCCCAGGGTCACACTGGGGTCCCCATGCTTTGACTGCCCCCAACAGCCTAATTTCCCATGCCTCTGAGTTTGGGACATCTGCTGGCCTGGAGGCCTGCACCAGCCTGCCCTACCTCCCCGGATGCCCATAGGAGTCCCATCTCCTCGGTTCCCTCCTGTCAGCCTTGACGGGTGCCAGGACCACCTCTGCGTGAGACCCTGGCTGGAAAGGACAGGCAGAACTGGGGTTTTCTCTTCCCCACATCCAACCCCAGCACCAACAAGCATCAGGAGAAATGGTTGGTGGAGGTATTTCAGAGGTGCCATGACCCCATAAAATATGCTTCGTTTTTCTCAGAAAATGAGCCATTTTTTCCCTCTTATGTTTTCATATGGTGCCCAGAAGTCCCTGGATTTCCTGGAATTTATATGAAGAATTCCAGCTATTCTAGCCATCGTTTTTCGCACACATAGCTCCTGCCAACAGACTTTGGCCATCTGGGGGCAGCAGTGGGGGTGGGGTGAGCTCGCGGGAGCCCTAGAGATCCGGTGAGGGCTTCTCTGCTGACCCTGTGCTCACTCTTGACTGCTTCTAAAGAACAGTTTTGGGGCTTCCCTAGTAGCACAGTGGTTGAGAATCTGCCTGCCAATGCAGGGGACGCGGGTTCGAGCCCTGGTCTGGGAAGACCCCACATGCCACAGATCAACTGGGCCCGTGAGCCACAACTACTGAGCCTGAGTGTCTGGAGCCTGTGCTCCGCAACAAGAGAGGCCACGACAGTGAGAGGCCCGCGCACCGCAATGAAGAGTGGCCCCCGCTCGCCACAACTAGAGAAAGTCTGCGCCCAGCAACGAAGGCCCAACACAGCCAAAAATATAAATAAATAAATTAATTAATTAAAAAAAAAAAGAACAGTTTCGTTGAGATCTCATTGGCATATGATAAACTACACTGAACAATGTGTTAAATTTTGACTGAATATACGAACCACGAAATCATCACCACCATCAAGGGAGTGAACATATCTATCGCCCCCAAGGTTTCCTTGTGCACTTTACAGCACCCGCTCCTCCCTGGCAACCACTGATCTGAGACCCTTTCTTGTCTGGTTTCTTTCACTCAGCATCATTCCTTTGAGATTCATCCAGCTGTTGTGTGTCTCAATAGTTCATTTTCTTTTATTCTAGGTTGTATTCCATTGTATGGGATATACCATGATTTGTTTATCTTTTCATCTTTTGATGGACTTTTGTTTTCCCCCCAGCTCTTGGGTATTATAAATAAAGCTGTTATGGGCTTCGCTGGTGGCGCAGTGGTTGACAGTCCACCTGCCGATGCAGGGGACGAGGGTTCGTGCCCCGGTCTGGGAAGATCCCACATGCCGCGGAGCGGCTGGGCCCATGAGCCATGGCCGCTGAGCCTGCGCGTCCGGAGCCTGTGCTCTGCAGCGGGAGAGGCCACAGCAGTGAGAGGCCTGCATCCCGCAAAAAAATAAAAAAATAAAGCTGTTATGAACATTTGTGTCCAAGTGTTTTTATAAACATATATTCCCTTTCCTCTTGGGTAGTCACCTAGGAGAGGAGTGGCGGGTTAATCTGGCAGGTATATGCCTAATTTTTAAAGAAGCTGCCACACTGGTTTCCAAAGTGGTTGTACTATTTACCTTTCTCACCCACAGTGTATGAGAGTGTAATTTCCTCTACAGACTCACCAAGGTTGGTATGGCAGGTCTTTCTAATTGTAGCCATTTAATAGGCATGTAGTGATATCTCATTGTGGTTTTCATTTGAATTTCCTTCATGGCTATTGAAGTTGAGCATCTTTTCATGTGTTTATTTGCCAACTGTATTTCTTCTTGTGAAGTGTCTGTTCAAATATATTGCCTTCTCCCCCTTTTAAATTAGGTTCTTTGTTTATTATTGAGTTTGAGGATTATTTATATATTCTGTATTCGTTTTTATTTATGTATTCATTTATTTTTTTGGCTTATGGGATCTTAGTTTCCCGACCAGGGATTGAACCCGGATTCTCGGCAGTGAAAGCGCAGAGTCCTAAAAACTGGACCACCAGGGAATTCTCTATTCTGGATACAAGTGCTTTATCAGACATATGCTTGGCCAGTGTTTTCTTCCAGTCTATGGCTTGTCTTTTCCTGCTCTTAACAGTGTCTTTTGAAGAGCAGAAGTTTTTAATTTTGATAAAGTCCAATTTATCCACTTATTTTTTTATGGGTTGTGCTTTGGTGTTATATCTAAGAAACCAATGACCAACACAAAGTCATGAAGATTTACTCGTATATTTACTCCTAGCTTTCCTCTAAGAGCTGTGTAGTTTTAGCTCTTATATTAAGGTCTATGATCCATTTTGAGTTAATTTTTATTAATGGTGCAAGGAGTGACTTTCCTTCCCCAGCTCCCCCTTCTTCTCCTCTTCTGAGTCTTCATTTTGCCTATGTATAAATCCAATTGTTCCAGCATTATTTGTTGAAAAGGCTGTCCTTTCTCCACTGCGTTATTTTGTCCTTTGTGAAAAATAGGTTGTTCATTTATGCATAGGTTTATTTCTGGATTCTGGATTCTTTATTCTGTACCATTGGTTTATTTGTTTATCTTTGCACAAATACCATGTTGTTTTTGTTACTACAGCTTTGTAATAATTTCTGAAATCAGGTGTTTTCACTGTGGATAAGAAAGTTAAATATACAACCACTTTGGGAAACAGTTTGGCAGCTTCTTTAAAAATTAAGCACAGGGCTTCCCTGGTGGCGCAGTGGTTGAGAGTCCGCCTGCCGATGCAGGGGACACGGGTTCGTGCCCCGGTCCGGGAAGATCCCACATGCCGTGGAGCGGCTGGGCCCGTGAGCCATGGCCGCTGGGCCTGTGCGCCCGGAGCCTGTGCTCTGAAATGGGAGAGGTCTGCGTACCGCAAAAAAAAAAAAAAATTAGGCATACATCTGCCAACAGTCCTCCAACTTTTAATCTCTTTTTCAGGGTGGTTTTAGGTATTCTAGGTTGTTTGTATTTCCATATGGATTTTAGGATCAGCTTGTGAATTTATATTCTTTAAAATGCATGTCAAATTTCTGACTTGGGTTGTTTGTATCTACAGCTCTTAGATGTTTTAACTTTACTTCCTCCCGGGGCTTCAGTTTCCTCCTCTGTCATGTGGAGATGATAATTCCTGCCTTGCAAAGCAGTTGGGAGGTCCATATGGGCTAATACTGTAAAACTTCTGACACAGTTCCTGGAGCATAATAGAACTAAGAGATGTCAGTTCTTTTATACCTTGTAATATGACAAAACCTTGCATCTTTTACTCCTAACCTTCCTTGTAGAATTCCTTCTGTCATTTTTGGAAATTTCACTATATATGCATACTGCCGTGAATGTGACTTTTTTTTTTTATCCTTCTCTCTTTTAAGTGGCCTCAGAAACAATGTATTCAGGATCTGTTTAGTTTGAATCACCAAGACAAAATCTGAGCTTAAGCTCCAGCCATTAATCTGTTAACTTCCACAGTCAAACTCTTGACGGAATTCTTCCTCTCTAAGTCTGATCCTCTCCAAAGTTCTGAGCTCTAGCCTATTAGTTAGGAATGTGCTCAATGGCAAGTAACAGTGAATTTGGCTAATGATGGTTTAAACAAATAGGGGTTTATTTCACTCAAGTAACAAAAAGACTGGAGGTAAGAGGTTGCTTGCCTTGGTTCAGATGGTAAACAATGTGACTGGAAAACCAGAGGGCTTCCCTCTTTCTGATCTGCCATGCTTAATCTGAAAGCTTTCACCCTTGAGCTATTTTCTCGTGGTCATAAGATGGCTGCCAGGGCTCCAGACCACACTTCACTTTAAGGCAGGAAGAAGGATGTGGGAAAAGTAGAAATTTTCTCAGAATACTTCCTCCCCCAGTAGACTCCTGCTTATTTTACATTGCTGAGAATAGTCTTACATGGCCACCCTTAGCTGCAAGGGAGTCTGATTCTGCAGGGAATAGAATTTGTGTGATTCATCACTAGG
The DNA here is from genome assembly GCF_003676395.1 of Aethalodelphis obliquidens. Classification (NCBI taxonomy): domain Eukaryota; kingdom Metazoa; phylum Chordata; class Mammalia; order Artiodactyla; family Delphinidae; genus Aethalodelphis; species Aethalodelphis obliquidens. The sequence continues at coordinate 2,161,780 of NW_020838016.1, forward strand.
GCTGGACACATTGTCACCCTACAAAAAGCTGGAGTTCTAGTGTCAGAGAAGATATTAGGATATTAGGAGAATGGATATTAGGTAGGCAAGGGACAGTGCCTTTTACGCTTAGTTTTCTTACCTGAAAATGGAGATAATAATGAAGTTGTTGTGGGATTAGATGAGGTGATGTGTATAAGGTGCTTAGCGCCTGGCCCATGTTAAGTGCTTAATAAAAGGTATATTATTATTTTTATTACCATTCTGCCGCGCTGAGTGGCATGCGGGATCCTAGTTCCCCAACCAGGGATCAAATCCGTGCCCCCTGCAGTGGAAGCGTGGAGTCTCAACCACTGGACCGCCAGGGAAGTCCCAGTATATATTATTTTCATTACAATTATTATCATCCTTGACAAGGTCCAAAGAATTCCTTCATTGCTCATAAAACCCATTTGGTCCCCAGTGAAATTAACTCCTCCCTCTGGGCATGAAATCTTTCCTACTCTCTGTCCTCCTCTCCTGACCACAAGGCATTGTTGTAGCAGATATTTAAGAGCATTCGGCATGTGGCGTTGTCACAGAGAACAAGGCAGACAGCTCCAGCCCTCATGGGAAACAGGCAATAAAAAACAAATAAACAAACAAGGGTGATTACAGTTAGTGATGAGTGGTACACAGGAAATAGAGTGGAAAACTGCAGGGCTTGGAGGAAGCCTCTTGGATAAGACAGCCTGGGAAGGCCTCTCTGAGGACCCCATTTGAACTGAGGCTTCAAGGATGAGCTGGAGCCTCCAAGGGAAGTGTATATATTCCAGGCCAAGAAAGCAGCAACAGCAAAGTTCTAGAGATTTGAAAGGGTTGGTGGACTTGAGGAGGCTGGAAGAGGGTCAGACTACTCAGAGCTGACCCTCAGCCAGAAGCTGACCCTTCCTCAGCCGTGGTAAGGAGTGTAGATTTCATTTTAATTGCAATCATTTTAAGATTTCATTTTAAACAAAAGTTTTTAGGATGGGAGGGAAGTGATCGAAGTTTTTAGCTGATCACTCTGGCTGCTCATTCATTCAGTCACTCATTCAAGCACTATTTATTGAGTGCCAGGCAATGTGCTAAATGTCAAGAATAGAAATAAAGCAGTGAACAAAACAGAGGACAATCCTTGCCCTTGTGAATGACCACCATCCAGTTTTCCAGGGACTTCCTGGGACATGGTCATTTCAGTGCTAAAATAGGGATAGTCCTAGGCAAACTGGGATGGCCATGATACACAGAATATACACTATCCCCACTAGAGAAGAAAAATAAGCAAACAGATGAGTAAATTGTATCTCTGGTTTGATAGTGATAAGAAAGGGGATCTGAAAGTTTGGGTAAGAGGTGATTTTTTGGATAAGGTGGCCAGGGGAAGTTTTCCTGGGAAGGTGAAGCAAGGGGATTAGCTGTAGGAGTTTTGGGGAGCAGCATTACAGGTAGAGGGAGCAGCAAGTGCAAAGGTCCCGAGGCCATTGTGTGCCTGACAGTGTTTGCAGAGCAGTAAGGAGGGCAGTGTGGCTGGAGCAGAATGTGTGAGGGCCAGAGTATTAGGGAGTGAAGTCGGAGAGGTGGGGAAGTGAGGGCAGGTTATGTAAAGCTTTGTAGACCATTACAAGGACTTTGCTTTGCTCTGAGCTGCGAGGCATCAGAGGTTGGGAGCAGAAGGGTGGCATGATCTGATCTACTTGTAAGTATCACTGTCACTGCTGTGTTGAGAGAAGACTGAAGGGGGCAAAGGCAGAGCAGGGAGAGCAGTTGTGAGCTATGGCAGTCATGCAGGTGAAGGATGCTGAGGGTTTAGACCAGGGAGAGGCATGTTTTGGAGGCAGTATCATGTTGATGGGTTGAGTGTGGTGAAGAGGGGGTAAGGGAGAAAGTGGGTGAAAGGCGATCCTCTGCCTTTTGTCTGAGCAAGAGGGTAGAAGAGGGGACCACTGCTGAAGTCAGGTTTGGGGTGGAGGCAGGGAACCCGGAGTCCCAGTTGGAGAATGTGTGGGATCTGCAAGTGGAGATGCTGGGGCGAGATGGGTTGTGGGAACTCAGGGGGGGTTTGAACTTAGGGGACGACTGGGGACTGAAAGGTAAGTTAAGAATCCTTAGCAAATGCATAGCATTTAAGGCTGTGGGGATGGGTGTTCCTTAGGAAGGGAATGTAGAGAGAAGAGATTGAAATGTTGCTCCCAGTTCTTTGCTCCATGGTAATACATACCATTGCCACTATTTCATCATGAACATAGCCCCCCTTGACTTTGGGCCATGTGACTTATTTTGTCCAATAAGATGTTAGCAGATATTATCCTTTTGTAGTTTGGCTTGGATGTCATGTTTCTGTCATTGCCAGAAGAACATACCCCAGGGAGTAGGACACCTCAGCCTAGCCTCAGGATAAGACACATGGAACAGAACTGGCCCACAGTTTACAACCTCAAGCAGAACTGCAGCTGGCCTGCAAGTGCTGAGGAAGAAAGAAATGCCTATAAGTATAAGAAATGCCATAAGTATTTTGTGGTTGTTTGTTATGCAGTGTAAGCTACCTGACACACCTCCCTTCAGCCTCTCGTGCCCATTTTTAATTAACTCCAGCTCTCCTCCACATTGGAATAGCCTATAACCTCCCAGCTGCCAAATCTTTCCTTTTCTCATCCAAGATCTTCAAATCCTATCCCCTTGGACTTTGCTCAACAAGGTGAGGGGGTGAGAATAGTGCTTTGTTTCTAGTAGTCATGACTTGCCAGCACTCAGCACTCCCGCGGGCCTGGAGCACTTTTTACACATTCTCATTTGGTCCTAACAACCTCATGTGGCAGATGTTCTTGCCGTCATCTTGCTGAGGAGGCAGCCAAGGTTCAGAGAGGAGAGTCTTGCACTTGGTCCCACAGCTGGAGGCAAGACAGGAGCCCAGCAGCTGAGACGGAAGCCTTCCTGGGTCCAAGCAGAAATCAAACACTGGCATTCTGGGAACAGGGTGGAGGAGAGAATTGTTTTTCGCTGAATAACCATTTTTTCCTTTGGAATTCTGTGCCACATGCATACATTATCTACACACACACACACACACACACACACACACACACACACACACAAACACATGCACGTGCATATACACACAGCCCAGGAATAATCAGCAATATTAACACACTTTAAAAAATCCATTTGTTTTGGGGGATGGGAAAGGGGGAAGCACAATTTTTATTTCCAGTTCTGTCCAAGGGAGGAGACCTGAGGTGCAGTATCCCACAGAGGCCTCTCTACTTCCAGTTCTGATTCCACCCCTCCAGGCCTTCCTTTGGATGGAGAATTAGGAGCTGGAAGCATTGAAAGTTCTAGAGGAGAAGAGCGTCACTCTAAATGCGATTCTGCCCTGCCTTGTGTGAACATGCTTCCTGGGGATCTGAAACTTCTGGGGTGCTGGCACTCTCCTTTCCTGGCCGCAGGGTCAGGAGACCGACACCTACTAAGGTATCAGCCTGGAGAGACCCCACCTGAGAGGTCAGCCCCAAGTCTCCCCCCTTGAGCCCTGACACCCCTCTTTGCATGGATATGCCTGCTAGTAATAGCAACCCAAATTGAGTGTGGGTGCTTTTGTTTTTAAATCCATAAAGACCACATCTGTCCACAGTTTCCTCTGTCTCTTAGTCTTTGGTTTTCCATCTGTGAAAAGGGGTGATGTGTTGGTTGTGTGGGGGAGAAGGGAGTGGGGTTGAGTGGGAGAAGGGTGAGCTCCACAAGCTGCAGCCTGAGAGGTGCCTAGGAGGGAGGGTGGATGATTAGAATCTTTGGGGGACGCGGCAGTAGTTGTAACAGTAGAAAAGGTGAGTAGTTTGAAAAGGTGAGTTCACAACGGCCATAGCTTTGTTTTTGTTTGTTTGTTTGGTTTGGTTTGGTTTTGGTCGGGATATGCCAAAGTATTTGAAACTTCCAGTAACTTAAAGGAAGATGTGAGCTATTAAACACATGTGGCTGAAGAGAAGACTGCTGGGGCAGCAGGCTGGCAGGTGGGACGGGAACGGGCCGCATTTGCAGTTGCTGAAAAGAGAAACTCTTCTTTCAAGCCTGTGTCCCAAGAGGCCCGGACAATTGGGGTAAACTAGGAGGTTCAGACTTGCAGACAAAACCTGCATCTGCATTTGAAACGGGATCGCAGGGGCTCTTCAGGAAGGCTTCCGGCGGGATCTGCCAGCTGACGGGCTCCTGCGGTTCCGATAATATCCCAGACAGCCCAATCAGAGGGCTCCGGCTCAGATGGCGGACCCTGGGTTTCCGGGTGCAGGAGGGGCCCCCAAAGAAGCCCTGTGCCCAGAGCTGGAGTGGGAGGGTGCCGGCGAATGTCCCCAGGTTTGGCTATTTGGCTCAAGGTCACCTCCAAACGGGATTGGAATAAACCCTCCTTGTTTGCCTCTCGCCCGGGCTAAGCCCCGGGTCCCCTTGGGTGTCTTCCAGGACGCCAGGCGCGGCGGCTTACAATTGCGCTCAGACGACAGATGGCGCGCGGGGCGGGGCGGGGCGGGGCGGGGGAGGGGGCGCTGGCAGGTGCGCGGGGCAAAGGGCGGGGGAGGGGGGAGGCGCCACAACTGCGCCAGCCGCCCTGCTGAGCTCTCAATGGACTGCAGCCCGCCGGCTGCAGGCGCCCCCCAACCCAGCCCTGACAACAGTAACCCCCGACCCGGGCTCGGCCACGCGCCAGCCGGGCTCGTCCATCCCCGTGAGCCCGGAGCTCCCGGTGGGCCGGCGTAAGGGCCAGCGCCTCGTGTGCGCTGGGGTACACGTGCACGCATGGACACACACACACACACACACACACACACACACACACACACACACACA
>NW_020838016.1:2166622-2278750 GCF_003676395.1 Aethalodelphis obliquidens
CACACACACACACACACACACACACACACACACACACACACACACACGCTCACGCGGGGCTCTGGGCCTGTGAGTGCTTGCAGAGGTCGCAGGTGTAGCGATGCCAGTGCCGAGAGCACAATGGCTTTCTTCCCTGGCACGCACGCCGACCTCAGAGAGAAGCGACGATTGGCTTGAGTGCCGAGCTCAGTATCAGAAGCCACGGGGCTAGTAGATCAGACAGGGCAGCGACACAGAGGGCCCCGAATCGGAGTGGGGAGGCCCGCAGCCTGGCCCTGGCTCTGCCTCGCGGAGGGGCCAAGTCGTGGGTTCGCAGAGCACCTTCTCATGCGTTCGCCTCTCCCCTCTCCGCTCTCGCCCGCAGGCCCTGGCAACTACTGTTACACGCCCCTGCCCTCTCTGTGCTTTGTGCTCCTTCCTAAAAAAAGGGAACCTGAACCCGCCAAGGCAGGTAACCCACAGCAGTCCTTTCTGTCCATCTCCTCAGGCGCGAAACTTTCCTGAGGTCGGTGAAGCACTTTGTGAGCTAAGTGGAGTGTTAGGTCCTTGGGGCGGGGGTGGGTGGGTGGGGGTGGGGAGTGTCTCCCGAATCCTCAGGAGACACTGAGCAGTTGGGCAAGTCCATCGCAGATGGAGGCAGGACCCAGCGCAGGATGAGCCAGGACCCTTTGTTGTTGAGGAGCTCACAGCAGTCTGGTGATGTGGGTCGGTGAAAGTTTAAGGGGTGTGTTTGTGTGAGAGAGAGAGACTTTGAGAGGGGTGTGGTGTGTCCCAGCAGGGCCTCTTAAAGGTGCCACCATGACCTCCCTCCCTCCCTCCCCCATGCCTTGTGGACAAGTATTAATGAACATTACACAACAAAAGAAACAAAAGAAATACGTGAGGCACCTACTTTGGAAGGAATTCCTCCCTGTAGTAAAGGCATATTGGGCTTTGAGGTCCTCAGTAGCCCAGACCCCTCTATGGAAGGGGTCCCCGGTGAGAGAGGAAGTCCCTTGTGATGGTTACAACTCCTGTCCAACCTTTCTCTAATAGCCCCAGGGTTCTGTGTCCTTGCAGCTATTATATCTAAAACATTATAAAGTCTGCCTCCTTGCTTTCTTGAACTATCTGTGTCTGTCCTAAGTTCTGTCTATGTGTATGTTATACATATTGATACATGTGTATTGCACATACACAATGTGTATATATATGTGTGTATGTATGGCTTATCTCACCATGGAGAAGTCATTTTACTAGTTTAGTTGTGATTGTGAGCTTTTTTTTTTTTTTCCTTTAAAGCAACACATAACACCTTGTTAGAAGAACACTCTGGTAATTCTGCCATGTAGAATTCTGCTGTGAAAGGAAAATTCGACATTTTTCTGGTGTAGTATTTCCCAGGCTTTGTTGTTCACAAATCATCTTTGTGATTTCTGTCATAGCATGTATTGCCCATAATATTATATACTTAAGAGGTTTCTGTAAATTCTTCTGCTTTTTAAACTAAATTCATTTTAAAAGGATATTTTAGAGGTGATTCTGGGGACACGGTAACTTGAATGTGGTTCCCTTTCCATCCATTTCCAAATGAATTTATCGCTCTCTCTCAAGCTAAACAGTTTTAGGTACCAGTGGAAAGAATGAGGGATAGGTGTTCTCCCCAGTCAGTTCGTCAAATACTGGGGAGCCTTGAAATGTCCAAGAAAAGGTGGAGCCTGGCGAGAGTTTGCACCCCAGAGATCTGTGGATGTCCAGAGGAAGGCTGGCATTGGGTCAGATGAAGACACCTGGACCCCTCATGCGAGCAACTAAGAAGTTGTTGAACCAGTGGGCTTAGTTCCCTTGTTCCTGAGTCTGGAGATGCCAAGGAACCCAGACCAGGAAAGCATCTTCCAGGTACCCCCACAGGAGATGGGCAGTATGCCTGCATCTGTGCTGCCTTGATTAGGACAGAGCTCTTTCCCCTGTTTTCCACCAATAGAACGCCCATCCCTTAGGCTGCTAATTACTGTCTATTCTCATTGTTCTAGGATGCTATATTTGCAAATTCACATACTTGCTAAACTTTCTTTGTAACCCCGAAATCAATTTTGCAAAGTACAATACGTATAGGAAATGCAAAATGTACAACTACTGTGGAAGATAGTTTGGCAGTTTCTTACAAAACTATACATACTCTTATCATACGATCTAGCAATTGCCCTCCTTGGAATTTACCCAAATGAGTTGAAAGCTTATTTTTACATAAAAACCTGCACATGGGTGTTCATAGCAGTTTTATTCATAATTGCCAAAATTTGGAAGCAACTAAGTAGACGAGTTTCCTTGAGTAGACAAATGGATAAAATTAACTGTGGTTCATCCATACAATGGCGTATTATTCAGCACTAAAAAGAAATTAACCATCAAGCCATGAAAAGACATGGAAGTACCTTAAAGCATATTACTAATTGAAAGAAGCCAAAAGGAAAGGGATCATACTGTATGATACCAGCTATGTGACATTCTGGAAAAGGCAAACAATGGAGACAGTAAAAAGATCAGTAATTCTGAGGGGATGGGGGAAGGGACAGAAGGGAGGTGAAACTAGTCTACACGATACTGTAATGATGGATATATGTCATTTTACATTTGTCAAAACCCATAGAATACACACCAAGAGTGAACCCTAATGTAAACTATGGACTTTGGTGACAATGATGTGTCAGTGTAGGTGCATCAGTTGTAGCAATCGTAGCAAACGCAGCACTCTGGTACCAGTTGTTGATAGTAGGGAGGCTGTGTGTAGGGGCCCTGGGAGAATATGGAAGCTCTCTGTACTTTCCATTCAGATTTGCTGTGAACCTAAAACTGCTCTAAAAAATAACTATCCATCTATCTTGGATTAAAAAGATCAAAGTTATATAACAAACTCTAAAAAGCAATGGAAAACTGAAAAATAAAGAAACTGAGTATTCATCTTACAAATGAGAAAAGCAAATAAACCAGAAAAAGTCAGATACTAGATTCTAGTTTAAAAAATAAAAGAAAGGAATCAAGAAAAAGGAATCTAAAAAGATAAAAACTGAAATTAATGACATAGAAACAACAACAAATATGTCAAAGGAAAAATAAACCTCAGAATAGTTTTTTTGAAAAGATGAATGAAATAGATAAACTCTCCACCCACTTGATCTTAATCCTTAGTCCAAAGGGAGAGAAAGGGCAAAAACAAACATGATTAAGAATGGGAAAGGAGACATAGTTACAGATGAGATTAAAAATAATTATAAAGAATACTACATGCAAGTCTTTTAACAACAAATTTGAAAACTTACAGAAAATGGCTGTTTCTCTGGAAACATAAATTTCCAAAATTGGCCCTATAGAAGAAGTAGAAAATATGAAAAGGCCAATTACCATACATGATGGGAAATGTGATAAAAGACTTACTACTGAAAAACACTCTAGTAGCAGATAGGTTGATGCCTGAGTTTTTTCTTACCTTTAAGGAAAATCAGGCCATAGAAAAAGTTGGAATGTTTCTAATTCATTTAATGAAGTAAGTTGTATTAGTCAGGTTCTGCTGCAATAATGCTGCATAATAATTTAAAAAAAATCTCAGTGGCTTCCAACACAGGCTAAGGTCTGTGGGTCAGCTATGGGTTGGCTGGGCTTGGTTAGGCTTGGCTTCAGGCTACAGTCTGGGTTTAGTTCTGGTCCATATGTTTTCTGATTCTGGGATGAATGATTCCCAGGGAAACGTTTCTCTCAAGGAGGAGGATAGCATGGGAAGGAGGCAAGTCAAACCAGGGATGAATGTGGCATATGCTGTGTTTGCTCACATTTCACTTGTCAAAGCCACTCACATGGCTAACGGCAATGGGGTGACCATGTCTACTCCATCCTCACTGAAGCCTTGGCAAAGGTGGTGGGGGAGGTGGAAGGGGAGAACTGTGTACAAATAGTACGATTTACTTGCCAGTATAAGTTGAATACCAAACTTTACTATTTTATTTTATTTTATTTTGGCCACGCAGCGTGGCATGTGGTATCTTAGTTCCAAGACGAGGGATCTAACCCACGGCCCCTGCAGTGGAAGTGCGGTGTCTTAACCACTGGACCTCCAGGGAAGTCCCCCAAACTCTACTTTTTAATATAAATGCAAAAGCTCTAAATAAAATATTAGCAAATAATAGAAATATCTCTACCTTGACCTGAGTGGTGGGTATGTAATTATTTGAGCTATTCACTTAGGATTTGTGCTCTTTTTTTTTTTTTTTTGGCAGTACGCGGGCCTCTCACTGCTGTGGCCTCTCCCGTTGCGGAGCACAGGCTCCAGACATGCAGGCCCAGCGGCCATGGCCCATGGGTCCAGCCGCTCCGCGGCATGTGGGATCTTCCCGGACCGGGGCACGAACCCGTGTCCCCTGCATCGGCAGGCGGACTCTCAACCACTGCGCCACCAGGGAAGCCCTGTGCTCTTTTTTGTAAGTGTGATATTCTTCAATAAAAAACCTGAGTGTATACTAGAAAATTAAACACAAGACCAGGCAACCGACAGACCTATGAGCAAAGAATAAATGGTTTGTTATTGAAGGTCACTGAATTTTTTAAACAGCTTCCTAAAAGGTAAAGCTTCATGAGGTCAGAGATTTTGTGTTTTGTTTGTTGCCGTGGGTCTAAACAATGCCCTTGACATGGTAAGCTATCCATAAGTATTTGCTACGGATAATGAAATAAAGTAACAAATAGATTCCACCAAAATATCAAAAGAATAATGTATTTTGACCAAGTAGATTTTTTTTCTAGGAATAAATATCAGGAATTCCATTCAACATAATTTATTATATCAGCAGGTTAAAGGAGAAAAATTGTAGGCTCATATTAATAGATACTGCAAAGGTCTGGTAAAATTCAACAACCATTCTAAAAAATTTTCATAATAAACTTGAAATAGAAAGAAACTGCTTAAATATTTCAACAGACTATTCACCAAAATCCAATAGGAAATGCTATTCTAAGTAGTGAAACACTGAGATAATTTCAATTAAAATGAGAAACTTGGCAGGGGTGCCTACTATCATCATTGCTATCCAACATTGCTTTGGAGATTCTAACAAATGCAATAATACAAGAATATGAAATAATTGCTATAAACAATTAGAAAAGGAGAGTTAAAACTATCTTTTTTTCTTTCTGTTTATGTTATAGTTCACCCAGAAAATCCAAAGACTAGGAAAAAACCTGCTGGAATTAATAGGATAATTTGGAAAGTGTTTTAGTAGGTGATATATATGTCAGAATAGCCTTTCTTTATTTTGGCAATAAACACATAGATATAGAAGTAGAAAAAAAATTTCAGTACAAGGGTGGCAAAAGATATATGGTGCCTAGAATAAATTTAGCATGACAGGCACAAGGTCTATTTATAGGAAAATCTGAAATCTTATTTAAAGACATTCTTAGTTGAGAAGGCAATATTATAAACTATCAATTCTTCCAAAATTAATATATAAATTAAAAACTTTAAATTTCCATAGTAATTTTTGAATTGGATAAAATTATTGTAATGATTATGAAGAACAGTATAATGCCTGAGAATTGGCCAAAAGGTTAATATCTATAATATGATAACAGCTCTTACAAATTGATAAGTAAAAGATGACCTAATTTTTTTAAACAAGGGCAAAGGTTATGAAAAGGAAGTTTAGAATGTCCAAGAAGCAAAAAGAACATACTCAAAATACCAGCCATCAAGGGACTGCAAATTAAACTAAAAATGAAATAATACTTTTCGTTTATTTGACAAGAAAAATTTTAAAGGTACAGCATTGATTGGTGGAAGAGATTCAGGAAAGAGGTACTATCATACAGCCCTGGTGGAAATGTGAGTTTTGGGGAATACAACATCTACTAAAATAAAAATATAGCTCCTCTTTGACCAGCAACCTCACTCCTGAGGGTCTTCTCCTTAGTTATTAAACCATGGATGTATAAAGACACATATACAAGGATGTTTATAGCGGCGTTGTTTACGAAGGGCAAGAATCAGAATCAGTGTGAATGTTCATCAGTGGGCGAATGGTTGAAAGAATTGGGACACATCCATGCCATAGAATATACATGGTACATACAGCATCTAAAAGAATGGATTAGGGCTATAGCAGTGGACTTGGAGGAATTTCCAAGAGGTAGTTTTTTTTTTTTTTTTGTGGTACGCGGGCCTCTCACTGTTGTGGCCTCTCGCGTTGCAGAGCACAGGCTCAGGACGCGCAGGCTCAGTGGCCATGGTTCACGGGCCCAGCCGCTCCGTGGCATGTGGGATCTTCCCGGACCTGGGCATGAACCCGTGTCCCCTGCATCGGCAGGAGGACTCTCAACCACTGCGCCACCAGGGAAGCCCCTAAGAGGTAGTTTTAAATAAGTAAAGCAAAATGTAGGACAGCATATACAACATGATTACACTTTTGTGGAGCAAACAGTGCCAAAGTCCTTTAATGAATGAAATAAAAAAAAAAAAGAAAACTAGCATGATTTTTCAAATAAAAAAGTAAAACGGGAAAGAAAGAAAAAGGCTTTTGTCCCTGCTAATAGTCAGACGTGTTTATCTACACCTAGTTTATTTCTGCTGAGTATCTGGATAGATAACAAAGCAGTATAAGTCAGAGTTGTCATTTGCAGGGTATATGCTTGAATTGATCATCTTTAATTCAATTTGCTAATGCCTTAGATTTTCCTTGGTCCATTCTAATATTTAGAAAGGTTAATCCCAACAGGCTTACTTAAAGCACACTCCCTAGCCCAACCCCTGCTTTCCTCCCTACAATGTAAAATGCAAAGCCCTTTTTAATGGGAAAAAAAAACTGAAAAGGAGTCTATATTTTCACCATAAGTAGAAAACTAGATACAGTTAAAATAAATAGAAGGTAGCATAAAAAATTAAAATAGTAAAATCAAAATGAAGTTATATAACTCTAGCTGCTACTGCCAGCAGATGGCTTGGACCCAAGACTCAAGCTCAACCTGTAATAAAGGAAGATTAAAGTCATTAGAGAGGTGTTAAAGGCCCACCAGCACCAAACTGAGACTTTCTATGTTCCGGTATTAAAGAACCGAAAGATAACTGTAAAGAATTCTTTCAGTGCCTGCTTAAGTCTCATCTGATGCTCTGCTCTTGTGCCACCTAAATTCCCTCGTGTCACAGCTCCAGCACTTGGGCAAATGCTGATTTAGTCTAATCTTCATTTCTCCAGCTGGAAAATCAACCCCAGGAAAGATGGGTGTCTCATGCAAGGTCAAACACCTGGACGGTAGCATGTCCTTCTGCTACCAGGCTGGCTCTTCCTGAAGAAGCAAAAAAAGAGATGCATTCAGTTCTATTCTTTGCTGGTTGTGGAAAATAACTCCTTACTCCTTTCCTTTCAGTCATTTAGAAAAATAATCTTATTGCCAATGAAAATAAAAACAGACGTTCAAAGGATAGCATGGAATATGTAAAGGTTCTCAGAGGAGAAAAATGTTCATCAAGAAACCATTTAAAGTGCTTTGTCTTGTTTCTCAGGACGGAGGAGGGATTTAAGAATAGAACTCACGGAAGCAAGGGTTCCAAAGGGAAGAGAGCAGGCAGGGTAATTACAATGTGATAGGTAATTACCAGCGGCTGGGTAATTACAATGTGATAGGTAATTACGGCTTTCCAGGAAGTGCCTAAATTACAGGGCAAGTGTCAGGTCCATGCTGCTTCCTCCTGAGAAGAATAATACAGGCCAGAAAAATCAGGTCTGGCTGGTAGGCATTTGAAACCTGGGCACATCTGGGTCCAAGGCAAGACAGTTTTGTGTCAGGGACTCACTACTGCCCCCTCCCTTCCTTCCGCCCCTTGTCTGGGGGGTTGAAGGGGCACTGTCACTGACACCCTGCTCCTTTCCCTGACCAATCTCCATAGTAGGGTGGTGCCCTTCACCAGTCTCCTCCCGGCCTTCTCCTTAGCTCCAAGAGAGATGAAATGGTGAGAAAGCCAACACTGATGAGGTCATGGAGAACAGGCGGCCATGAAATAGCAGATTCTCGTTCCCCTCTCCTCTGTACAATGGCAACTTTCCTTCCCTTGGAAAAGTCCACCACGGGCCCTGGTGAAGAAATGGTCTTCCCCAGGACTTCTGTTTACCCAGCTCTTGCCTGGGAGGCCAGGCCTGGCTGACACAAATGCCATCCTTTTAAGCCATACTGACCTTAAATTGGCAGGGTGGAAAAATAAGAGTTTGTGTGAGGGGATCCCACAGGGAAGGTCCATGGAATTTTCCTGCAGCCATTTTGACTGCAACTGCAGCAGCTGTTAAACACACGTTGTTTTGATGAGGGGCTGTTTTGACTCAGCCTAAAACCCAACCATTAATCTTTAGGCTTAAAAAAAATAGGCCAAGTACACAGACGTCCCTATCCAGCTCTTGAGCCTCACCCCTTGGGTGGGGTGAGTCAGGAATGGAGTAAGAGTTATAAGAGTCTGTTTTACACATTGATTAATGATTTTAAGAAAGTGTTTTACACTTGTACATAACCTATCAAAGTGTCAAGAAAGTAGCATCAGAATGGCCACATCAAAATATCTTGCTTCTCATCCAGCCTCACTCTTGCCCTTCCACAGGGCACCCCCTTTCTCATAGAGCCTCCTCTGTTGGTTTGTGTCCCCGCCCCAGCATAAACTCCTCAGGGGCAGGCACCACTTCTTCTGAATAGCAAACAGTAACAGCTGCTTAGTGCATGCTTATTTGACTAACAGAATAAAATATACTTACATTCAGCTAGGACTTTACCCACGTCTCCAGAAGAAAAGATAATAAGTGAAGACCTCTAGACCAGTGGTTTGTTCAAACTCTTTGATCACTATCTAAAACAAAAAAAAATTTAAGCATTCTATACTACAACCCAGTGCAGTATAACCTCTCTCTCTCACACACATTCACACTTGATACAAAAGTTTGGTAAAATAAAACTTAACATTTACTATGTGCAGTACACTTTGCTATTTTCTATTCTATGCTATTTTGTTCTCCTTGATTTCATTTTCAAAAATGCTTGAACATTCTGCATTCAGTTGATTTACCCGATGGATGTTGACCCACGATATGAAAACACCACTCTTGACTTTTGCTGGACCCATTCCTGACAGTGCTCAGCAGGGCATCCGCCTTGTGGGTCATTGCTCAGGGCTCACTCACCTCCCTGAAGGTACCTAAGCAGGAGCTGCACTGTGTGCTTCTGAGCTTGGGCCCGTGATGGGTCCCATTCTCACTGGCCAGGTAGCTGGCACTCAGTTGACTCTGTGGGATAGGTGGATAGGCTGAGTGTTTTGTGTCAATGTAGAGCTCAGGCCTGGTATGCCAGTATGCCTGGTATGCCAGTCAGGGTGCAGTTGGGAAAAGGGAAACCACACTGGTATTTCAACAGAGGGCAATTAATATAGGGAATTGCTAACACAGCTGTTGAAGGGCTGACAAAACAAAAAGGCATCATGAGGTAACTCAGAGGTAAAGTCAAGCAGTTAAGTGGTTCCTAATCTGACTGATTTGCTGCACATCCATAGATTTGCCTGGTAAAGGGACAATGAGATTTAGACAAGTGGATTTAGACAGTTTATTTCTCACAGCACAACAGGTCTCATGAGCTTCCTGTTTGCATCCATTTCCCTTGTCCTGTATTCCACATTCTGTCCAGTGCAGTGGAGTGATAAAGAGAGAGTGACAGAAAAAGAGGAAGGGGAGAGCTCCCTGCAGGGACATAGAGAGGGCCTGAGAGAGGGCAGGAGGCCACGCTCGGCCACCCAGGGCCACGTCTGTGGCCTCTTCCTTCCTGCTACAATCCCTACCTGCCCTCACCTCAGGGCTCATCCTTGCCCTCTCTGTGCTCCCACTTCTCAGTCCCTGATTTATTTTTAAACCACTCTATTGAGGTATGATTGACATGGAAAAGGCTGTACATATTTCATGTATACACCTCAATGAGTGGTAAGTATACACCCATGAAACCATCACCACCGTCAGGCAATAGACATATCCATCACCTCCCAAAATTTCCTCCTTACACCTTTATTATTATTGCTATTGTTATTATTATTGTTACTGTTATGTGTGTGGTGAGAACACTTAGCATATACTGCATTGTATACTTACAAAAAATTTATCTTGCATACTTGAAACTTTACACACTTTGACCATCACCTCCCCATTACTCCCTCCCCCACAACCCCTGACAACTACCATTTTACTCTCTGCTTCTATAAATTTGACTATTTAGATCCTACCTATAAGTGAGATCATGTAGTATTTATCTTTCTGTATTCAGCTTAGTTCACTTAACTTGATGACTTCAAGGTCCATTGTATTAGTCAGGGTTCTCCAGAGAAACAAAACCAACAGGAAATATATAGATACAGATAAGAGGACATTTATTATGGGAATTGGCTCATGTAGTTATGGAGGCTGAGAAGTCCCACAATTTGCCATCTGCAAGGTAGAGAACTAGGAAAGCTGGTGGCGTAATTCAGTCCAAGTCTGAAAGGCTGAGAACCCAGGGGCCACTGGTGTAAGTTCTAGAGTCCAAAGGCCCAAGAACCAGGAGCTCTGATGTGCGAGGGCAGGAAAAGCTGAATGATGTCTCAGCTCAAGAAGAGAGCATATTAGCCCTTCCTTCACCTTTTTGTTCCAATTGGACCCTCAATGGATTGGATGCCCACATTGCTGAGGGTGGATCTCTTTACTCAGTCTACTCAATCAAATGCTGATTCCTTCTGGAAACACCCTCACAGATACATCCAGAAATAATGTTTTACTAGATATCTGGACATCCCTTAGCCTAGTCAAGTTGACACATAAAATTAACCATCACATCCACCTATGTTGTTGTGAATGACAGGGTTTCCTTCATTTTTAACGCTAAATAATATTCCATTGTATGGATATACCACATTTTCTCTATCCATTCATCTGTCAGTTGATATTTAGGTTGTTTCCATATCTTGCCTATGGGGAATCTCAGCCTACCCACCATGATGTTCCCAGGACCTGGACTTTGGCCACTACCTGTGGACAATGGAGGAAGAGAGAATTTTGTACCCAAGACTCTGGATAATGTCCAAGGGTCGCAAAGGGGACATTGTTTAGCACCTCAGAGCTAGAAGCGATTTTAATCACCACCTAATTGAAGACTTCATTTCACAGAGAAGAAGGCTGGGCTCAGGGGCTCAGGGACACCCACAGGTCTTCAGGTTCCTCTGGCATGGTCTTGCCCACCATTGCAGAGCTCTCCCGCCCAATCTGGGCTGGCCAGGCCTCTAGTACCAGGCCCTGTCTAGAGCAATTTTACCACTGGATGTCATCTGTCCTTGCTTCTTTCAGTGTGTCCTTGTACTGTGTTCTCTCTCCTTGAGGAAAAGGATGGGAACAAGTCCTGGGTTCAAATCTGGACTCTGACAGTTACTTGCTGAGCACCTTTGTGCATCATTTCACTTCTCTGAGACCAAACCTCCTCTCTCTGAGAATGAGGATCTATTTTTTTTAAAGGTGTGGTACAGACTAGATGAAATAATGTTTACGCATAAGGCAGCTATGGCATCATGGAAAGAAATCAGAAAAATTGGGTTCAGTTTCCTGACTTGCTAGTTGTCTGAACTTGGGCAAAGTTGTAGCTTCCCTGACCTCAGCATACTGATCTGAAAAATGGGGATAACAATCCCTCTCAAAAACGGTTGTTATGATGATGATTTTATTCATCCATTCATTGAACAAATATTTATTAAACTATAAACTACTATGTGCCAGGCTCCAGTCTAGATGTTAGGAAAGCAGCAGTGAATAAGACCTACAGAATCTGTCATCATGGAATTTATATTCTATTGGGAGAGACAATTAATAAGCAAATGAATAGATGCACATACAATCTAATATTCTGAAGTGAAAAGGACTATGAAAAATGAGAGACAGAGAGAGGCAGAGAAAGAGGGAAAAGAGAGAGAAAGAGAGAGGGAGAGAGAGAGAGAAAGAAGAGAGATTGATTGTAGGAAGGCACTTGGTAAATTACAGAGCACTAAATAATTGCCTGGCATTTAGTAGGTGCTCAACAAACGCTAATTTCCTTCTTGTCTACATTTCTTATTTCCACTTTCCTCAGGCAATTCCATGCCCACTGTTATTCTCAGGATGCCCATAACGCGACTTTGAGCATCCTCACCATTTCCATCCACCATCCACCCAGTCATGATGTGTTCCTTCCCACACCCCATCTCTTGCAGCCCCTGGGCCAGGCACTGGGCGTTCAGCGATAGCAGGGCATCAATGACAGTAGGAAGTTTTGCGCAAAGCAGTGTAAAGGCAAGGAAACAGAGGCACATAATATAGCCGGGAGCATTCCCCTTGGTGCTGTGCAGCTGCTTATGCACTGGGGCCTTGCCCTTTTAGGACTGGGAGCTCATCCTGGCCAGAACTTTCAATTTAGTAATGAAGAGATTTTTCTGAAAATATCACACTGATTATCAAGGATCAAGCCTCTCTCTCCCAAACTTATTCGTATTAATGAAGTTTAACATCATTGATTTATCTTATTCACCAAAGAGTATAAAAAGCAATTCCAAAGTATAGAGCAAAAACAAGGAAAAAAAATTTTTAATGAAAAAAGGCAAGGAAAGGAAATTTAAGAAGTCCATCATACTTTTTCCATCTGTAAATACATACCCTGTCCCCTTGTACTCTCTCTCTTAGTTATGAATGACTCCAGGTGTGAGGTGCTTGTCTATTCTGCTCAGAGTTCAAGGTCAGGAATACCCTTGATTAGTTCTGTTTGGGGTGTCAGAGGGACAGCTTACCTCTATTCGGGAGAGAAAGAGTCTAAAACAACCTTCCTTCCATTGCAAAGCCTCCCTTTTGCTCTTTTCTTTCTTCTAGGGCCCCCATCTCAAGCTCCCTCTCTGGAGCAGGCACCTACAATTCATCTCTGAGCGAGGCTGGATGCTGGTCCTGGGGGGCACTCAGGGGTGAGGACACAGAGGCCCCCTCTCAGAGAGAAGTCACTTTCAGTTCCAACTCAACCTTTCACCATCTAGGCCTGTTTCCCCACGTGTAAAACGAGCGGGCAGGCATAGATCAGTTATCCACGTACAGCAGTCCCATGAGATGCTCTGGGGAAAGCGACACTTTGGACAGTAAGCTGTGAGCCACTCCCTCCTCCAGGAGCACCTGGGAAGGGCTGCAGGTGAAAGGTCAGCTGCTGCATTGCACCCACCCCAGACGCCCACCCTGGTGGGACACACAGCCCTTCCTGCCAGGTGCCTGCAGGCAGCTTTCTGGGAAGAGCCCGCTGTGGGTTTCTGGAGGTTTCCTAGTCAGAGCACAGGGCTGTGAGGCTCTGGGCACCCTCTATGACGTATGGCCTGTGGTCACATCCTGCCTCCGTGGAGCTGTTCCAGCTGCAGTGGGGCCTGATGCTCTTCAGGCTGGTGGTTAAGGGGGCAGGACCCAGCCAGGTGCACAGCAGCAGCCATGAGCAATCGGGGCTTCGCTGCCTGCAGCCCCAGACAGCCTGCCTCATCCTGCCCCTCCTCACACCCTCCCCCAACCCCCTCCATCTTTTCAGAGATTCCCTGGGGCAAGAGAGACTCAAGCTGAAGCTCGGAATATACCGTGGAGGGGCAGGTCGGCCTTGCCTGGCGGGGACCCCTGTCAGAGTCACCAGCAGGGACATTGCCCAGCTTCTAGAAGTGGAAGAGGGGCAGTACCATCAGAGCAGCCGAGTTAGTTTGATTCCAGAAGGAGGTGACAAATGAACCACCCTTGGTGAAGGGAAGGATGGACGGTGCACAAAGCCCCCCGTTACTGAGACCGTGGTGGCAAAGGTCAGTGAGAGGGAGATGGTGACCTCAGCCTCTGTGAGGTCGGCCAGGAGCCCAGCTGGTACAGCTGCAGGAGCCAGCAGGAGGTCTGGCTTGAGTGTAGACTGAGGCATCCCGGGACGGCGGAGTCCAGGGTAGTCACCCCTGTGAGTGATGAGCGCCTTGAGGGAGGTCAACGTCACGGACGTGTCTGGAAGGTGAGTCAGGGACCCACAGAACAGAGGTCTCGGCAATCCTGGGAACGGCTTCCTCTACTGCTTTTTTCTCATGTGTTTTCTCCCCTGAGTGACCTCAAAGGAATGAGAGGCTCACAAATGACATTTCTACAGCAAAATGAGCCAGTGTGCATCAGCGCTCCAAAGGTTGGAAACTGAGGGGATTCGGAGGCTGATAACTCTTCTCTTCTTCCCTCCCTCCCTCCCTCCCTCCTTACTTCCATCATGTCTATATGCATCTTTCAAATTTTTACTAAACAACTACTGAGTGCAGACAGTGTGGCTGGGGACAGAGATGAGCGAGACATGGATGGTCCCTGCTCCCACACGCCCTGTGGTCTACTGCAGGAGAAGGACACTGAACAACCACAAATAATCAAGTGCGATTTGAACCTGGTCCTGGGGGCTCTGAATGCCTCTAAGTGGACTTGGCAGGACCTGAAGGGCCAGGGAGGTCTTCCTCAAGGGCAGTACACTTAGGATGAGACAGGCAGGGCGGAAAGTTCACAAGGAAGAGTGTTCCAAGCAGAGGACACAGAGGAAGTGGAGGCTTTGAGAAACAGTGTGGTCAGTGTGGCCTGAGCGAGGGGAGTGACAGGGAGGGACAGGAGTCAGGCCAGGCAGGGCCTTGTGGGGGCTGCGCTGAGGATGCTGGGATTTATCTTAAGAGCAATTCTCAGGCAGGGGAGGGTGGAGGGCAGGGTCTCCGGTGGCGCTGCAGTTGTGAATCCTGCTGGTGAAGTGTTCTGATCCCCCATCATCAGTCACACCTGTGTAAGGGTGCAAGCCCATGGCCAGGGAGAGAGAGGCTCCGGACCAGATGTTCTGCCCCAGGAGGATGGCTTCCAGGTGTCATGCTGCCCAGACCCACAGTGGCTGACTGGGCAGATGCTTCAGTCCCCCTTACTGTAAAATGAGTTGAGTAAGACTTGGATCAGCATGTCGAATTTCTAAGGGGAAACGATTGCAGTGGCTGGAGGGGAGCACTGTGCTCTTCTAATGGACAGTCTAGGCCTAGATAGAGGCTGCTGATTGCCCCGCTCCAAGCCAGCAAACCCTGGGGTTATGGACCATAGCAGTCTCTTCATCGTGAGGTGGTACCTTACTCTAGGAATTGGAGAAATCCCAAGGAAGAACCAAGTAGTTCACAGATACTTTGATATAGTAGAAGGAGTCCAGGCTTTGGAGCCAGAAAGCCTTGGACTTGCATTCTTAACCTCTCTGAGCCGCATGTCCTCGTCTGTGACTCAGGAACAGTTGCAACAAGCTACCCTTATCCAGTTGTTTCAAGGATTACAGATGGTGTTCGTAAGCAGTGGAGGCAGGGAAATGTTCACACCATCTGAGAGAGGTGGCTTTTCACCTGTGTTCTAAGAAAGGAGAAATTTCCTCTGCCATTAGGGCCCTGTGACAGTCCTTTATCCATCAACCATCACTGCCAGGAAGTCCTGCCCTACGTCTCTCTGCACGGCAGCTGGAGCCCATCTTCCTTGATCTGTCCCAAGTCGAGACTGGCAGCGTCTGGGCACCATCACCAGTGAGAGGTGCCTGGACCCCTGGCCACTTACAGGACTCCTCCCCTAGTTCCCACCTCAGAGCTTACAGATGCAGGGAACACTGGTCCTGCTGAAATAGCAGGAAGGCTGCCTGGATTAAACCCAACGCAGGCACAGACACCCCCTCCCCATCACTGTCTTTGAGCCACACACCAACACCTATCACTGCAGCACTAAACCTTCCCAGGACCAAAGCAGGAGAGGCCCACCCTGAAGTGAGCAGGGGGCCAGGATGAGGATACAGGGTTCTGGGGCTGCAAACACACACATACATACACATACAAGGACACACATGGGAACACATAATTATGTAACACACACAAGGAGAGACGTGTCAGGGGACCCAAAACCTAGAGACCCCCGGACACTTCAGTCCATTAAAATGTTATTTAACTTTTCCAGACCTCAGGTCTCCTGTCTGTGAACAGGGAGGATAGTAAGAGGGTAATGTGGTTAAGGTTACACAGAAGGTACGTGGAACACTGCAGAGCCCAGAGTGGACGCTCAGTTTTCATTAGCTGTGATTCATTACAGTTGGAAACCTTCATAGGACACAGGCAGACATGGGAACACCAGTACACCAGGCCCTCAGGATCAGATCACAGGCACACATACCCCAGGTCTGACCACAGATGCAGGTGCAGGGGCCCATCTGAGAGAAGCCTGCTGGTGGCCAGTGTGGTAGGACCCACATGGTTTGGCCTTGGCCCAATTAGGCCTGGTCTGTTTCAGCCAGACTGCAGAAAAAAAAAAGAATGAAAAAAGAAATTGCCTGGCAAATTCTAATGAGCAGAATTTTGAGGAGTGTGGAGGGAGACCAGGGAGAGAAGGAGGGTGTGAGGAGAGTAGGGGGGCTGGACCTGAGAGTCAGAGCTTCTCTCCAGAGTTCAGATAGTCTGGTTGTAGCTGTCTAATGGCTGGGCCTGTAGAGTTGCCCCCTCCCCAGCCCCTGCCTCTTCAGTGGAAGGTGTATTGCTAGCAGCACCTGACATAACAGGTGTTTGGAGATGACACAAGAAAGGGGGTTGTGTCCCCATCTGAGTTACTGCAGCACTGGCCACACTTAGAGGCAATGCCTAAGAGATGATGGATTCAGTGGGAGCAGGAAATTAGAGTCTGCTGACCAGGACAAAGGGAAGGGGCCTGAGGCCACTCGAAGACAGGGATTGGAGCCATTTGTATGGCTGGACGGCCATCTGGGTGGCCAACTTCTGAATTATAAACAGAGCTGAAATATGAGCACATCTGTCCAGCTCTGGCTAAAACAATATCCCCACCTGCTCAGGGAGGCTGGAGGGAGGGTGTGGGAATTGTGTGGGTTTCGTAAGAGGAAGCTCTGTGAAAGGTGAGTGTGGAACCGAGGAGACGCTACATTGCGGTTGACCTGAAAGCAGCGCGCGTTAGATGGTGAGGGGCTCCTCCAGGAACTTTCTCTCCATTCACGAAGAGATTTCCCCTGCTCCCACACTGCGTAGATTTAAGATGAGTCTGTGAGTGGCCCTCGGATAATTAGTCCCTATTGTCTTTCTTTCAAGGATGAAGCCTCCCCCCACCCGCCCACCCCCACCCCCCCTACCCCCCCACCCCCGCCAAATCTGTGATTAACACACACCGGCTCTGGATGTCACCGGGGATTAAAGGAGGGGGTGAGGTGCTTTTGAAGAAAAGGTGGCCATCTGGAAAGTTCAGGTGCAAGGGCTGGGCTGGAAGGTGGCAGATGGTTTCATTTTCTGAAGACAAATTAGGGAACACGGAAGATGACAGACAGGCAGGTGTTGTGAAAGGGTTTTGCTCAGGTGAAACAAAGACTTTTTTCTATTTAAATTTGGGATGAGCACAAAGATTTCATCACTATTTATTAACTGCCTTTCAAACTTTGCCCACAAACACAGGAGGAATCTCTTTATGGCAAATTAATTTGGGAAATAACTCAAGCAATAAAAAGAAGAGAAAGGAGAAGACAGGCAGGCCTAGCATCCCTTACCTGCAATTCCAACAGGTCAAGACAGCTCTGAAAACTGCAAGTTGTAAAAAAACTCATTTGGCAGCACGACCTGACCTGAACTGACCTGCAGCTCTTTGTCATCTTTATCCCACATAGTGCAGACGTTTGGTGCAGAAATACTGATGCATTTGACTATTGAGTCCTGCCCCAGGCCCCACTGGGGTTTTACATAATCCAAGTAATATGCACTATAGTAACTTTCCAAAATCCCAAAAGTTCTGGATTCTGAAACACATTTGGCCCCTGGGGTTTGTGGACGGGCCCCGCCCACCTTCAGGGACAGCTGAGAATGAATGTTGGGTGGGCTGCCTGGTGGTGGGTCTCAGTGTGGGATGCTCAGGTGAAAGAGAGTGGAAGAGGCTCCAAGGAAAGGCTCCAGCTCTTTGTACGGGTACATTTGGGGGGGTACACTTGGGGAGGGGATGGAGGTACCCTTGGGGAGAGGGGATCGGGGTACACTTGGGTTAGGAGGACCAGGGATATGGTACATGCCCAGACTGGTTCTACTGACTCCAGGTTGTGAAATAAAGAGAAAGAAGAAGCCCTTAGGAAGCCACGCTCCCGGATGAAATGATAATTCACTTTGACATAGTGCTAACGATTAAAATATTTTTCATGGCAGTTTTCTTTTTAACAGACTCGTTTGGTTAAGTCCACCTGCCAAGCCACTCCCACTCCTTTTACAACACATTTCAGAAGTCTGGGGTGTGATTTTGCTGTCCCCTGACTTGCCTTTTTGTCTCCATCAGGTGGGTCCCTGTTCTTGGCCCCTCAGTGTCCCTTCCTTGGCAGTGAGGAGGAAGGCGGAGGTGGGAGGGATCGGGGCCAGGGGATCATAAATAGACTTCGCCTTCCCCGTTCTTCTCACTGAGGCCTCCTGAGCTTCCCCAAACAGCTGCAGCATCTGCAGCCGTGGCCACAGGAGTGTTGGTATCACCCAGGACACAGCATCAGGCAAGAGGGGTCCTGCTGGCTGGGAGCTCCAGAGCAGCTGATGAGAAAGGCTCAACAAGTAAACAAATAAACACCCAGAGAGCTCTCATAATAAAGGAGGAAACTTACCAATTTCTTGGACAATTTTTAAAACCTAGAGCGTAATTCAAGAAGAAATATCCTGTGTGGTGTTTCTGCAGAGAACCTTGAGTGACCTGCATCTGTAACAGTGGTTTTGCCATTGATGCAAATGTAAATTTTTAATGATTTTTTTGTTTTTTTGTTGATGTGACCAACAATGGAAGACTTCAAAAGAGGCTCCAGACCAGTGATTCTTTGGGGGCCACCTCGAGGATTCAGCACAAGCACTCCTGTTACAAAGGATGTGGTGCAGGCTGTGCTAGGTCCCCTGCACAGGGTGCAGGAAGAGATGCTCTCGGGCAGAGCTTATTAGGCAGGAGAGGCTAAGGCTCTTGGTGGGAACCCAGAGTCCTCTTCACAAATTAAAGGACTTTCAAAAGAAGGAGAAATCAGGGAACCGAGACCAAGGGGAGGAGTCTCTATAGTCACCTTCTGTCTGACTCCGTCGAAAGAATGCTTCCCAAATGACGGAATGGGCTGTAGGGGGAAGCACTTCTGAGCACTTGCAATGTGGCTAGTGACAAGGCGGAACTGAAATTTGTAGTTTCATTTAATTTTCATTGATGCAATTTAAATAGCCACATGCTGCTTAAGTCTACTCTATCAGATGGCACAGGACTAGACTATTTTGTTCGTGGGTTCTGCATCCATGGATTCAACTAAGCTCAGATCGAAAATATTCAGAAAAAAAAATTCCAGAAAGTTTCAAAAAGCAAAACTTGAATTTACAACTATTTACGTAGCATTTACATTGTATTAGGCATTAAGATGATTTAAAGTATACGGGAGGATGCGCATAGGTTACAAGCAAATAGTATGCCATTTTATATAAGGGACTTGAGCAGCCTTGGATTTTGGTATCCCAGGGGGTCCTGGAAAAAATCCCCCATGGATATTGAGGGACAACTGTATTTATTCTTTGAGAGCAGACATTGTTTTTTAAAAAATCTTTGTGGGACTTTCCTGGTGGTCCAGTGGTTAAGACTCCGGGCTTCTACTGCAGGGGCTGCGGGTTTGATCCCTGGTCGGGGAACTAAGATCCCGCATGCTGTGCAGCACGGCCAAAAATAAAAAAGAAAACTTTTTGTCTCCAACTCCTTGGATAATGCCAGTAAGTAGATATGCGATAAACAGATAATAAATGAAAATGAGGACTTTCTGGGAGGTTCCTGGAGAGAGCATGGCTGAAATCTGAAGGCTAAAGGATTGCTTTTAATAGATTAATGTAGAAAGCAAGTCACTGGAGATTGTTGGCTGGTTTGTCTGCAGTTTTGTTCCCAGTGGTTTTGGTAATTTCTGCCATTTGCATTTTGACAAATGTACACAAACATGTCAACACCACCAAAATCAAATATAGAGCATTTCACCCCTACTAAAAGTCCCCTTGTACCCAGGGTCGGTTTCATGGGTGTGCGACCTGTGCCCTCACATGGGGTCGGGGAGTCAGGCTCAGAAGGGCCCCTCGCTTGGTTTAATGCTCTGCTGTCCCTGCCTTGAAATTCTTAACTTCTGAACAGGATGCCCCACATTCTTATTTTACGCTGGGCCCCACAGATTATGTAGCTAGTACTGTTAGTACCTTTTCACAGCTTATCCCCTCCGACAACCCCAGTCTCAAGCAACCACTGATCTGCTTTTGTCAATGTAGGTCACATTGGTCTTTTTTTGGAATTTTGCTACTGAACCAAACTTGGGTTTGCTCGCCTGGTTTGCAGCAAAGGCAATGTACTGACACCAGGTTGCGGTGAAGGAAAATACAGGGTTTATTGTAGGGCCAGGTAAGGAGAATGGGCAGCTCATGTTCAAAAGACCAGAACTCCCCAATGGCTTTTAAGGAAGGGTTTTTAAAGACAGTGTGAGGGAGAGTGTCACAGGGTGCACAATCAGCTTGTATGTAATTTTCTGATTGGTGGGTGGTGAGGTAACAGGGAAGGTCACAGGGGTCAGCATTATCCGTCTTCAGGCTCCAGCCCGTCTGGGGGCTCATGGTCACCATGCAGTTAACTTCTTCCACCTGGTGGGGTTTTAGTATCTGCAGAACAGCTCAAGGATATGGCTCAGGATATTATCTAGCCCTTGAGGAAGAACTAAATGTCCTTGATTTTGTTCTATGGCTAACCTATTTTTATTGTCTCACTTGACTCTTTTTCTGTGTCTGCATTTTCTCACTTCTCTAATTAAATTTGCTCTTTGGAACTCAGGGAAGGCCTAGGAGACTAAAGCTTTTACATAAACAAGAGGCATGGGACATGCAGGTGTGTACCTGGGAAGACCCCATGGTCCCACTCAGTTTCAGTTTCATATAAATGGACTCATAAATATGCACTTCTTTGTGTCTGGTTTCTTTTACTCAAAACAATGCTCTTGAGATTCATCCTGTTTATGTGATTATCAGTAGTTTGTTCCCTTTTTATTGTTGACTAGTGTCCATTGTGTGGATATGCCACAATGAGTCTATCCATTCATTTGTCGATGAACATTTAGGTTGTTTACAGTATTTGTATATTATGAATAAAGCCTTTGTGTGGACATAGGTTTCCATTTCTCCTGGGCAAAAACCTGGGGATGGGATTGCTGACTTGTAGTTTAAGTGTATGGCTAACTTTTCAGAAACTGCTAAACTGTCAAATCGCCGAAGTGTTTGTAGCATTTAGTATGCTCACCAGCGATGTGTGAGAGTTCCAGTTGCTCCACATTTTCGCCAGTTCTCTGTATGTCCATCTTTTAAATTTTAGCCATTCTAATGGATGGGTCATATCTCTTATTGTGATTTTACTTTGTATCTGCTTGGTAATTAATCATGTTGAGCATCATTCCACATGCTTTTGATTATTTGTGTATCTCCTTTTGTGGTTCCTGTCCAAATCTTTTGTCCATATTTGTTTGTTTGTTTTCTGATTATTGAGTTCTTTATATATTTTAGATATACATTCTTTGTCAGATGTGTGTGTATTTATCAGATATATTTTCTGCCATTTTGTGGATTGCCTTGTCATTTTCTTAATAGTGTCTTTTAAAAGTAGAAGTATTTAGGACTTGCCTGGTGGTCCAGTGGTTAAGACTCTGCACTTCCACTTCAGGGGACACAGTTTCAATCCCTGGTCAGGGAAGCCCCATGCCCTGTGGTGCAGCCAAAAGAAAAAAGTAGAAGTAGTTTTAACTTTGAGGAAGTCCTTTCTATTTAATAATCTTATCTTTTATGATTTGTGCTTTTTGGTATCCTAAGAAATTTTGCCTACCCTAAGATTACAAAAATCTGCTCTTAAGTTTTCTTTTAGAAGTTTTATAGTTTATTCTTTATCTTTAGGTCTATGATGCCTTTTGAGTACATTTTTGTGTATGGTATGAGATAAGAGAAAAGATTCTTGTCCTTTTTTCTTTTTTAAAACATACTACATCCAGTTGTTCCGGCACCACTTTTCCAAAACCTTCTCTTCCGACATTAAATTACCTTTGCACTTGTGTCAAAAAACAATGGCCACATATGTGTGGGTCCATTTCTGGATTCTCTGTTTTGTCCCATTGATTGATATGTGTATCCTTATGCTAATGCCACATTATCTTCTTTTTTTTAGCATCTTTATTGGAGTATAATTGCTTTACAATGGTGTGTTAGTTTCTGCTTTATAACAAAGTGAATCAGCTATACATATACATATATCCCCATATCTCCTCTCTTTTGTGTCTCCCTCCCACCCTCCCTATTCCACCCCTCGAGGTGGTCACAAAGCACTGAGCCGCTCTCCCTGTGCTATGCTGTTGCTTCCCACTAGCTCTCTACCTTACATTTGGTAGTGTATATAAGTCCATACCACTCTCTCACTTCGTCCCAGCTTACCCTTCCCCCTCCCTGTGTCCTCAAGTCCATTCTCTACGTCTGTGTCTTTATTCCTGTCCTGCCCCTAGGTTCAGAACCATTTTTTTTTTTTTTTTAGATTCCATATATATATGTGTTAGCATACGGTGTTTGTTTTTCTCTTTCTGACTTATTTCACTCTGTATGACAGACTCTAGGGCCATCCACCTCACTACAAATAACTCAATTTCATTTCTTTTTATGGCTGAGTAATATTCCATTGTATATATGTGCCACGTCTTCTTTATCCATTCATCTGTCGATGGACACTTAGGTTGCTTCCATGTCCTGGCTATTGTAAATACAGCTGCAATGAACATTGTGGTACATGACTCTTTTTGAATTATGGTTTTCTCAGGGTATATGCCCAGTAGTGGCATTGCTGGGTGGTATGGTAGTTCTATTTTTAGTTTTTTAAGGAACCTCCATACTGTTCATCATAGTAGCTGTATCAATTTACATTCCCACCAACAGTACAAGAGGGTTCCCTTTTCTCCACACCCTCTCCAGCATTTATTGTTTGTAGATTTTTGATGATGGCCATTCTGACTGGTGTGAGGTGATACCTCACTGTAGTTTTGATTTGCATTTCTCTAATGATTAGTAATGTTGAGCATTCTTTCATGTGTTTGTTGGCAATCTGTATATCTTCTTTGGAGAAATGTCTATTTAAGTCTTCTGACCATTTTTGGATTGGGTTGTTTGTTTATTTGATATTGAGCTGCATGAGCTGCTTGTAACTTTTGGAGATTAATCTTTTGTCAGTTGCTTCATTTGCAAATATTTTCTCCCATTCCGAGGGTTGTCTATTCGTCTTGTTTATGGTTTCCTTTGCTGTGCAAAAGCTTTTAAGTTTCATTAGGTTCCATTTTTTAATTTTTGTTTTTATTTCCATTTCTCTAGGACGTGGGTCAAAAAGGATCTTGCTGTGATTTATGTCATAGAGTGTTCTGCCTATGTTCTCCTCTAAGAGTTTTATAGTGTCTGGCCATACATTTAGGTCTTTAATCCATTTTGAGTTTATTTTTGTGTATGGTGTTATGTTGTGTTCTAATTTCATTCTTTTACAGGTAGCTGTCCAGTTTTCCCAGCACCACTTATTGAAGAGGTTGTCTTTTCTCCATTGTATATTCTTTTTCTTTTTAAAATAAATTTATTTATTTTTGGCTGTGTTGGATCTTTGTTGTTGTGCGAGGGCTCTCTCTAGTTGCAGCAAGAAGGAGCCACTCTTTAGTCGCAGTGCGCAGGCTTCTCATTTGGTGGTTTCTCCTGTTGTGGAGCTCAGGCTTAGGCATGAGGGCCTGAGCAGTTGCAGTTTGTGGGCTCCAGAGCACAGGCTCAGCAGCTGTGGCACACAGGATTAGCTGCTCGCGGCATGCAGGATCCTCCCAGACCAGGGCTCGAACCCATGTCTCCTGCATTGGGAGGCAGATTCCCAACCACTGTGCCACCAGGGAAGCCCTCCATTGTATATTCTTGACTCCTTTATCAAAAACAAGGTGACCATATGCGCGTGGGTTTATCTCTGGGCTTTCTGTCCTCTTCCGTTGATCTATATTTCTGTTTTTGTGTCAGTACCATACTGCCTTGATTACTGTAGCTTTGTAGTATAGTCTGAAGTCAGGGAACCTGATTCCTCCAGCTCCATTTTTCTTTCTCAAGATTGCTTTGGCTATTCAGCGTCTTTTGTGTTTCCATACAACTTGTGAAATTTTTTGTTCTAGTTCTGTGAAAAATGCCATTGGTAGTAGGTAGGGATTGCATTGAATCTGTAGATTGCTTTCGGTAGTAGAGTCATTTTCACAATGTTGATTCTTCCAATCCAAGAACATGGTATATCTTTCCATCTGTTTGTGTCGTGTTTAATTTCTTTCATCAGTGTCTTATAGTTTTCTGCATACAGGTCTTTTGTCTCCTTAGGTAGGTTTATTCCTAGGTATTTTATTATTTTTGTTGCAGTGGTAAATGGGAGTGTTTCCTTAATTTCTCTTTCAGATTTTTCACCATTAGTGTATAGGAATGCCAGAGATTTCTGTGCATTAATTTTGTATCCTGCTACTTTACCAAGTTCATTGATTAGCTCTAGTAGTTTTCTGGTAGCATCTTTAGGATTCTCTATGTATGTAGTATCATGTCATCTGCAAACCGTGACAGCTTTACTTCTTCTTTTCTGACTAGGATTCCTTTTATTTCTTTTTCTTCTCTGATTGCTGTGGCTAAAACTTCCAAAACTATGTTGAATAATAGTGGTGAGAGGGGGCAACCTTGTCTTGTTCCTGATCTTAGTGGAAATGGTTTCAGTTTTCACCACTGAGAACAATGTTGGCTGGGGATTTGTCATATATGGTCTTTATTATGTTGAGGTAAGTTCCCTCTATGCCTACTTTCTAGAGGGTGTTTTCCATAAATGGGTGTTGAATTTTGTCAAAAGCTTTTTCTGCATCTATTGAGATGATCATATGGTTTTTCTCCTTCAATTTGTTAATATGGTTTATCACATTGATTGATTTGCATATATTGAAGAATGCTTGCATTCCTGGGATAAACTCCACCTGATCATGGTGTATGATCCTTTTAATGTGCTGCTGGATTCTGTTTGCTAGTATTTTGTTGAGGATTTTTGCACCTATGTTCGTCAGTGATATTGGCCTGTAGTCTTCTTTCTTTGTGACATCTTTGGTCTGGTTTTGGTATCAGGGTGATGGTGGCCTCTTAGAATGAGTTTGGGAGTGTTCTTCCCTCTGCTATATTTTGGAAGAGTTTGAGAAGGATAGGTGTTAGCTCTTCTCTAAATGTTTGATAGAATTCGCTTGTAAGGCCAACTGGTCCTGGCCTTTTGCTTGTTGGAAGATTTTTAATCACAGTTTCAATTTCAGTGCTTGTGATTGGTCTGTTTATATTTTCTATTTCTTCCTGATTCAGTCTCAGAAGGTTGTGCTTTTCTAAGAATTTGTCCATTTCTTCTAGGTTGTCCATTTTATTGTCATATTGTTGCTTGTAGTAATCTCTCATGATCCTTTGTATTTCTGCAGTGTCAGTTGTTACATCTCCTTTTTTATTTCTAATTCTATTGATTTGAGTCTTCTCCCTTGTTTTCTTGATGAGTCTGGTTAATGTTTTATCAATTTTGTTTATCTTCTCAAATCACCAGCTTTTAGTTTTATTGATCTTTGCTATTGTTTCCTTCATTTCTTATTCATTTATTTCAGATCTTATCTTTATGATTTCTTTCCTTCTGCTAACTTTGGTTTTTTTTTTGTTTTTCTTTCTCTAATTGCTTTAGGTGTAAGGTTAGGTTGTTTATTTGAGGTGTTTCTTTTTTCTAGAGGTAGGATTGTATTGCCATAAACTTCCCTCTTAGAACTGCTTTTGCTGCATCCCATAGGTTTTGGGTCATTGTGTTTTCACTGTCATTTGTTTCTAGGTATTTTTTTATTTCCTGTTTGATTTCTGCAGTGATCTCTTGATTATTAAGTAGTGTATTGTTTAGCCTCCATGTGTTTGTATTTTTTACAGATTTTTTCGTGTAATTGATGTCTAGTCTCATAGCGTTGTAGTCGAAAGAGATACTTGATATGATTTCAATTTTCTTAAATTTACCAAGGCTTGATTTGTGACCTAAGATATGATCCATCCTGGAGAATATTCCATGAGAACCTGAGAAGAAAGTATATTCTGTTTTTTTGGATGGAATGTCCTATAAACATCAATTTAGTCCATCTTGTTTAATGTGTCATTTAAAGCTTGTGTTTCCTTATTTATTTTCATCTTGGATGATCTGTCCATTGGTGAAAGTGGGATGTTAAAGTCCTCTACTATTTTTGTGTTATGTTGATTTCCCCTTTTATGTCTGTTAGCGTTTGCCTTATGTATTGAGGTGCTCCTCTGTTGGGAGCATAAATATTTACAATTGTTATATCTTCTTCTTGGATTGATCCCTTGATCATTATGTAGTGTCCTTCTTTGTCTCTTGTAATAGTGTTTATTTTAAAGTCTATTTTGTCTGATATGAGAATTGCTGCTCCAGCTTTCTTCCGATTTCCATTTGCATGGAATATCTTTTTCCATCCCCTCACTTTCAGTCTGTATGTGTCCATAGGTCTGAAGTGGATCTCTTGTAGACAGTATATATACGGGTCTTGTTTTTGTATCCATTCAGCCAGTCTGTGTCTTTTGGTGGGAGCATTTAATCCATTTATATTTAAGGTAATTATTGATATGTATTTTCCTATTACCATTTTCTTAATTGTTTTGGGTTTGTTATTGTAGGTCTTTTCCTTCTCTTGTGTTTCTTGCCTAGTGAAGTTCCTTTAGCATTTGTTGTAAAGCTGGTTTTGTGGTGCTGAATTCTCTCAGCTTTTGCTTGTCTGTAAAGGTTTTAATTTCTCTATCGAATGTGCATGAGATCCTCACTGGGTAGAGTAATCTTGGTTGTAGGTTTTTCCATTTCATCACTTTAAATATGTCCTGCCACTCCCTTCTGGCTTGCAGAGTTTCTGCTGAAAGATCAACTTTTAACCTTATGGCGATTCTCTTGTATGTTATTTGTTGTTTTTCCCTTGCTGCTTTTAATATTTTTTCTTTGTATTTAATTTTTGATATTTTGATTAATATGTGTCTTGGCATGTTCCTCCTTGGATTTATCCTGTATAGGACTCTCTGCACTTCCTGGACTTGATTAACTATTTCCTTTCCCATATTAGGGAAGTTTTCAACTACAATCTCTTCAAATATTTTCTCAGTCCCTTTCTTTTTCTATTCTTCTGTGACCCATATAATTTAAATTTTGGTGCATTTAATGTTGTCCCAGAAGTCTCTGAGACTGTTCTCAATTCTTTTCATTCTTTTTTCTTTATTCTGCTCTGC
Source organism: Aethalodelphis obliquidens (assembly GCF_003676395.1). Lineage (NCBI taxonomy): Eukaryota > Metazoa > Chordata > Mammalia > Artiodactyla > Delphinidae > Aethalodelphis > Aethalodelphis obliquidens. Next base: position 2,194,038 of record NW_020838016.1, read on the forward strand.
AGTAGTCATTTCCACTATTTTATCTTCCAGGTCACTTATCCATTCTTCTACCTCAGTTATTCTGCTATTGATTCCTTCTAGAGAATTTTTAATTTCATTTATTGTGTTGTTCATGATGGTTTGTTTGCTCTTTAGTTCTTCTAGGTCCTTGTTAAACGTTTCTTGCATTTTCTCTATTCTATTTCCAAGATTTTGGATCATCTTTACTATCATTTACTCTGAATTCTTTTTCAGGTAGACTGCTTATTTCCTCTTCATTTGTTTGGTTTGGTGGGTTTTTACTTTGCTTCTTCATCTGCTGTGTATTCCTCTGTCTTCTCATTTTGCTTAGCTTACTGTGTTTGGGGTCTCCTTTCTGCAGGCTGCAGGTTTCGTAGTTCCCATTGTTTTTGGTGTGTGCCCCCCGTGGGTAAGGTTGGTTCAGTGGGCTGTATAAACTTCCTGGTGGAGGGGACTAGTGTCTGTGTTCTGGTGGATGAGGCTGGATCTTGTCTTTCTGGTGGGCAGGACTGCATCCAGTGGTATATTTTGGGGTGTCTGTGACCTTATTATGATTTTAGGCAGCCTCTCTGCTAATGGGTGGGGTTGTGTTCCTGTCTTGCTAGTTGTTTGGCATAGGGTGTCAAGCACTGTAGCTTGCTGGTCATTGAGTGGAGCTGGGTCTTAGCATTGAGATTGAGATCTCTTGGAGAGCTTTTGCCATTTGATATTACATGGAGCCAGGAGGTCTCTGATGGACAAATGTCCTGAACTCGTCTCTCCCACCTCTGAGGCACAGGCCTGACACCTGGATGGAGCACCAAGACACTGTCAGCCACACAGTCAGAAGAAAAGGGAGAAAATAAATAAATAAAATAAAATAAAATAAAAAATAATTATTAAAAATTAAAAAATTAAAAAGTAATTAAAAAAAGAAAGAAGAGAGCAACCAAATCAAAAAACAAATCCACCAATGATAACAAGCACTAAAAACTATACTAAAAAGAAAAACAACAAAACGGACAGACAGAACCCTAGAACAAATGGTAAAAGCAAAGCTATACAGACAAAATCACACAAAGAAGCATACACATACATACTCTCAAAAAGAGAAAATGACATACACACTCTCAAAAGGAGAAAAAGGAAAAAACATATATATATATTTAAAAAAAAAAAGAAGGAAGAGATCAACCAAATCAATAAACAAATCTACCAATGATAATAAACTCTAAATACTAAACTAAGATAAACATAAAACCAGAAACAAATTTGATGCAGAAAGCAAACCCCAAGTCTACAGTTGCTCCGAAAGTCCACCGCCTCAATTTTGGGATGATTTGTTGTCTATTCAGGTATTCCACAGATGCAGGGTACATCAAGTTGATTGTGGAGATTTAATCCGTTGCTCCTGAGGCTGCTGGGAGGAATTTCCCTTTCTCTTCTTTGTTCTCACAGCTCCTGGGGTTCAGCTTTGGATTTGGCCCCGCCTCTGCGTGTAGGTTGCCTGAGGGCATCTGTTCCCCGCCCAGACAGGATGGGGTTAAATTAGCAGCTGATTAGGGGGCTCTGGCTCACTCAGGCTGGGAGGAGGGCGGGGTACAGAATGCGTGGCAGACCTGTGGAGGCAGAGGCATGACATTACAACAGCCTGAGGCTCTCTGTCATTCTCCCGGGGATGTTGTCTGTGGATCACAGGAACCTGGCAGTGGCGGGCTGCACAGCCTCCCGGGAGGGGAGGTGTGTATAGTGACCTGTGCTTTCACACAGGCTTCTTGGTGGCTGCAGCAGCAGCGTTAGCGTTTCACTCCTGTCTCTGGTGTCCATGCTGATAGCTGCGGCTCGCACCCGCCTCTTGAGCTCCTTTAGGTGGTGCTCTGAATCCCCTCTCCTCATGCACCCGAGGTACGTGGAGAGTTTCTTGCCTTTTGGGAAGTCTGAGGTCTTCTGCAAGCATTCAGTAGGTGTCTTGTAGGAGTTGTTCCACATGTAGCTGTATTTCTGATGTATTTGTGGGGAGGAAGGTGATCTCCACGTCTTACTTCTCCACCATCTTGAAGGTCCCCTGCCACATTGTCTTGATAGTTATAGTACTTAGTAAGTCTTGAAATCAGGTAGGGAAGAACTCCAAATTTGTTGTTTATAAAAATATTCTTAATTATTCTAGATCCTTTGTACTCCTTTATAAATTTTAGATTCAACTCATGAACATCACATTGAATCTATAGATCAATTTGGGGGGATTTGATTTCTTAATGATATTGAGTCTTCCAATTCATGTACTCTGTCTCCATTTATTTAGTTCATCTTTAACTTCCTTTAGTGATGTTTTGTAGTTTTGAGTACATGTCTGCACATTTTTTGTTAAATTTATTCTTAAATATATCATGTTTTTTCAATGGTATTGTAAATGGAATTATAAAATTTCTGTTCGAATTGTTCATTGCTACTATATAGAAATACTTCTGTTTGAATTTTGTATATTGACTTTGTATTCTGAGATCTAGAACTTATTACTTCTAGTAGCATTTTGTAGCCTCATTAGATTTTCTATGTATACAATTGTGTTATCTGAAAATACAATTTTACTTTTTAAAGGTTTATTAATTTGTATTGTGGTAAAATATATATAACATAAGATTTATCATTTTAACCATTTTAAAATGTAAAGTTCTGTGACATTAAGTACATTCACAATGTTGTGCAACAATTACCACCATCCATCTCCAGAACTTTTTCATCTTCTTCAGCTGAAACTCTGTACACAGTAAACAGTGTAGTGTTACTTCTTACTTTCCAGTCTGAATGCCCTTTATTTCCTGTGCTTGTCTCTTACACTGACTAAGACCTCCTGTACAGTGTTGGATAGAAATGATGATAGCAAACATTCTTTCCTTCTCCCTGATCTCAGGGAGAAAGCATTCCATCTTTTACTATTAGGTATGAAGTTAGCTGTAGGGTTTTCATCGATTCTGTTTACAGGTTGAGGAAATTCCCCTCTGTTTCTGATTGGTTGAGAGTTTTTACCATGAATAGATGTGGAATTACGTCAAATGTCTTTTCTTTTTTTTTCTTGAGACAATCATGTTGTTTTTCTCTTTTATTCTGTCAATATGGTGGATTATGTTGATTGATTTTCAAATGTTGTCAACTTTGCATTCCTGGGATAAATGCTACTTGTTCATAATACTTTACCCCTTTTAAATATTGCTAAACTTTCTGTGCTAATATCTTGTTAGATATTTTTGTGTTTGTATTCATGAGGGATATTGGTCTATAGTTTTCTTTTCTTGTAACATCTTTGCTTGATTTTAGTAACAAGGTAATGTTGCCCTCATAAGCCAAGTTGGGAAATGTTCCTTCCTCTCTTTTATAAAGAATTTATGTAGTACTAGTATTAGTTCTTTCTGAAATGTTCAAAAGAATCCATCAGTGATACCATCTAGGACTGCAGTTTTCCTTATAGAAAGAAATTTATTTACAAATTCAATTTCTTTAGTAAGCATATGATTATCCAGACTTTTTATTTCTCCTTTTCCAGTTTTGTTATTGTATTTTTCAAATGATTTGTTCATTTAAGTTGTCAAATTTATTGGCATAGAGTTGTTCCTAATATTCTCTTGCATCGTTTTAATGTCTATAGCATCTGTAATGATGTGCCCTCTTTCATTCCTGATATTAGTAATTTGTGTCTTCTCTGTTTTCTTCTTGTCAATCTACCTAACAGTTTATCAATTTTACTAATCTTTTAAAAAAAAATTAGAGGTTAAAAATTGATGTTCTTATCATTTGTCCATTTTCATTGATTTTCACTCTCTCTACTTTGGGTTTAATTTGATCTTCATTTTTTAGCTTCTTAAAGTGGAAGCTTATATACTTGATTTTAGACCTTTTCAAATATAAACATATAAAGCTATTAATTTTTATCCAAGTACTGCTCTAGCTACATTGTTCTAATTTTGATATGTTGTGTATTCATTTTCATCCACTTCAAAGTATTTTCATGATTTCTTCTTTGGCCCATAGGTTATTAGGAAGCTTGTTTTTTAATTTCCAAATATTTGGGGAATTTTTCCCCTAGATATATTTGTTACTAATTTCTAATTTAATTCTGAGTGGGCAGAGAACATATACTTCAATATTTTTATATTTATTGAGACTTTTTTTATGGCCCAGAATATGGTCTATACTGGTGAATGTTCCATGTGTACTTAAAAAGAATGTATGTTCTGCTGTTTTTGGTGGAGTATTCCATAAATGTTATGAAATCAAGTTGGCTAATTACTGTTCAAATCTCCTATATACTAGCCAGTTTTTCTGTCTACTTGTTCTATAAATTAATAGAGAAATGTTGAAATATCTAACTGTAATTATGGATAAAGTCTATTTCTCTTTTCAGTTCTGTTAGTTTTTGCTTCGTGTGGTGTGAAGTTTTACTTTTGGGTACATAAATGTCTAGGATTATTATGTCCTCTTGGGGAACTGACACTTTTATCATTATGAAATGTCCATCTTTACCTTTGATAATATTCTTTGAGCTAAAGCCTACTTAATTAATATTAATATAGCATTGTTAGCTTTCTTATAGTTAGTATTTGCATTTTATATCCTTTTCTACAAAAGATATTTTTACCTTTAACTTTTATGAGTCTTTATGATTAAAGTAGGATTCTTATAGACAGCATATAGTTGGGGCTGTTTTCTTTTTTTTTAATCCAGTTGGTATTTCACTTCATCTCTACTTTTAGTTTTTAGCTATATGTCTTGTTTTATTTTTTAATGGTTGCAATAAGATTTACAATGTATATCTTTAACTTACCACAGTCTACATTTAAGTAATATTATATCACTTCAGGTGTAATATAGAAATTTACAATATATTTAAGCCCCTAATCCTTTGTCCTATTGTTATCATACATATTACTTCTGTTATAAATCCTACAATATATTGTTATTATTTTTTTCTTTGAACAGCAAGTTATCTCCTAAATAAATTTTTAAATGAGGAAAAGGTATTTTATATTTACCCACTTATTTACTATTTCCGACACTTTTCATTCCTTTGTGTAGGTACAAGATTCCATCAGAGTCATTTTTCTCCAGCCTGAAAAAGTTCTATTTATATTTATAAAAAATATTATTTTGTAAAGTAGGTCTGTTGACAAAGAATTCTCTCAACTTTTGTTTGTCTGAAAATATCTTTATTTCACTTTTAGTTTTGAAGCATATTTGCACTTCTTATAGAATTCTGGATTGATTTTTTTTTCTTTCAGCATTTAAAAAATGCCATTTCATTGTCTTCTGGCTTGCATTTTTTCTGATGATAAATTTATGGGAATTATCATTTTGTTTTCTTTCTTTCTTTCTTTTTTTTTTTTTTTGCGGTTCGCGGGCCTCTCACTGTTGTGGCCTCTCCCGTTGCGGAGCACAGGCTCTGGATGCACAGGCTCAGCGGCCATGGCTCACGGGCCCAGCCGCTCTGTGGCATGCAGGATCTTCCCAGACTGGGGCACGAACCCGTGTCCCCTGCATCGGCAGGCGGACTCTCAACCACTGCGCCACCAGGGAAGCCCTCATTTTGTTTTATTTATGTTGTATGTCTTTTTTTTTTTTTCTCTGTCTGCCTTTAAGATTTTCTCCTTATCCTTAGTTTTAGCAATATGCCTTCATGTTGTTTTATTTGTGTATGTCCTTCTTGGAGGTTAGTAGAGCTAATTAGATCTGTGATTCAAAGAAAAATTTACCAAACTTGGAAATATTTCAGACATCATTTCTATATGAACACATGTTCAACCATTTGACTTGTTTTCATGTTTCACAGGTTCTATTAATTTTTTCAGCTTTTTTGTTTTCCTCTCCATGTGTCAGTTTGAGAATGTCTATTGTTCCATCTTCAAATTCACTTGCATTTTCTTCTGCAGTATTTTATCTGATGGTAATTCCATTCACTAAACTTTTCATTTCAGATATTTTTTATCCCCAGAATTTTTATTTGTTCTTTCTTAACCCTTCTATTTCTTCCCTCATTATGCCTATTTATGTTAACATATATATAATAGCTGTTTTAATATAATTGTTTGCTTATTCCAAAATCTCTGTCATTTCTAGGTATGTTTCTGTTGCTGATTTTTTTCCTAGTTATGGGTCACATTTTCCTGCATCTTTGTATGTCTAGTAAATTTTTGTTGGGTGTTAGGCATTGTCACAGTAGGCTTTTTGAGTGGATTTTTTTTGTTTGTTTTTTTTGTTTTTCTCTTTAAAGAATATTGAATTTTGTTTCAGCATACACTGAATCAATTAAATTTCTTGAAGGTTTGCTTTTAAGTTTGTTAAGGCAGGTCTAGAGTAGCCTTTACTTTAGGTCTATTTTAGCTCTACTATTAAGATATAACCCTCTAGGGTCTCTACTAAGTGCCCTTGGCATCCAGTGAACTCTCTTCCTTGGCTGGATCTATACTATCTCATATCCCTGAGTAAGCTCTGGGATTGTTCAGCACAGATTCCCAGTACTTCTTTGCATAGCCTCTTGGAGTTTCACCCTAAGCATTCACAGCTTGGTTTTCAGCAATAATCTCAAGGAGACCACTGTAGATCCAGGAACTCCTTCTTCCCATAGTTCTTTCCTCTCTAGTACTCAGCTCCATAAATTCCAGCCATTTCTGCCTCTCTGAACTCTGATCTCTGTCTGCTTAACTTGACAAGACTGTAATGCTATTCTGCACCACTGTCTGGAAAAGTGGCTCCTGACAGAAAGCCAGGGCAATTGTAGGGCTCACTGTGTTTCCTAACTCTCCTCGACCAGTGTCCTGCACTGCCTGTTGTCCTGTACTTGGAAACAGCAGTTTCATACATTTTGTCCAATTTTATCATTTTTTTAATAGTGGGAGGACAAGCTTGGTATCAGTTACTCAACCATGCCTAGAAAGGAAAGATGGATTTTTTAAAAGATCACATTCATAGCAGTGGTGATTCTAAACGTTTTTTATAGAGCCACATACCAAGGGACTTTGGGAACTGGAAAGGACTTTGGAGAATCTGAGGTATGGAGATTTGACAATTGTAGCAGAGGCCCAGGATGCCAGGAAAAGGATCTCAGCAGAAAATCTGACAGTTTAATCTAGAACAATTGTAATTCCTGGTGTGCAGGCTGAGAACAGGATAGGAAGAGGATTTGAGTATTTTCTATCTAAAATTATTTGCTTCTTCTTGAAGCAGAGAACCCAATAAGATGGACCAGGGACTTTTCTTCTAAGAACTGCGTCTCAACCCCGGGTACATATTAGAATAATCAAGGGAGTTTTTACAAATCCTGATGCCCAGAAGTATTGAAAAAAAAATGTCAGTCTCTGGGTGGGTCCAGGCATCTGTATTTTTTCAAAGCTATTTAGGTAATTCCATTGTGTTGCCAATGTTGAGGCAACTGACCTAAGAAGCTCCACAGTCAGCATGAGGGCTGTAGTTCTTTCTCCTTGGGGAGCTGTATCAAATGCTCTCTCTGTATCAGATGTGTATCTCACCTACTTAATACCCTCTTCCTTTACTTTCCTGAGCATCTTCTCACCTTGCTGTTGTTCTGCTCAGAAGGAAGCACAGGTGATGAGACAGTGGGGAAGGCCAGGCAGGATGCGTTGCAGTGGGAAGGAGGAGTGTGGATCCGGGAACGGTGAGGGAGGTGGGGGAAGAAAGCAGAGGATGCAGAGACAGAGGGGGTCCCCACTGCCCCTTCTCCTTCTCCTGCTCTCACACTTTCTTCTTATGCTCCAGGCCCATATGAGTTTGGAGCTGGGCAGCTCGGTTGGCGACTGCCCAAGGACTTCTGCCCACAGTTCCTGGCCACAATTCTCCTTTCAGGGTGGTGAAAGGGCCCTGGAAGTCCCTTCCTATTCACCGAAGAAGTGTGGGCTTGTTTCTTGGGAACAGAATCCACAGCGTTTCTGTGATGAGAAGCACCCCGGGTCAGAGCTCCTGCCCTACAGCTGACTCCAGAGTGATCTGGCCCAGTTGCTTCCCCTCTGTGCCCCTCCGTTTCCCCACCTGTAAAATTAGGGGACCACGCTGCATGGCTTTCCTGGTCTTCCATCTCTTACAGTTTGGACACATGAAGGAGGCCTTGTGTTCCACTGGGAAGGCTCCAGAACTAGACTCCAGAACTTCTCCTGAGATGTGTGGTGTCTGGTGGGTGTTGTCTCTGATCTCCCCTCCTGAGTATGCCTAGCTCTGAGAAACAGGTTGGAAATGGAAATCTTCGGCAGCTGAGAAGCTGTCAGGTGGATCATTTGATGTGTAACAAAGAATGCAGTGGAACTGGATTGTAGCATGGCCTTTTCTTTCTTTTTCTTTAAAACTGAGAAAAATGACTACTTTGAAAGGGTCATGCTGGGGACAGACTAAATGTCTATTTTTATTATTATTTTTAAAAATATTTATTTATTTACTTTATTTATTTGACTGCGCCGGGTCTTAGTTGTGGCACGCGAGATCTTCAGTCTTCGTTGTGGCATGTGGGATCTTTAGTTGCAGCATGCGGAGACTTTAGTTGCGGCATGTGGGATCTAGTTCCCTGACAGGGGATCGAACCCGAGCCCCTGGCATTGGGAGCGTGAAGTCTTAGCCTCTGGACCACCAGGGAAGTCCCTAAGTGTCTATTTTTAAAGGAACCATGCAGTACTACCACATGGTCTGGGGAGGGAGAGACCTGCTCTCTCAGGGCTGAGCGAGTGCCATGGAGTTACCTGGGGATTAGGTGGGGTGAGGGTGGAGAGCCATATGGCAGGTGCCACAAGAGGTCCTCGGAGGACGTCTGGGAGCTGGGAGAAGCCAGCCAGCCAGACAAGGGACTTGGCAGAAGGAGCCAGGCACTGTCTGAGAAGATGCGTGGAGCAGCAGTGGAGGAGGGATTTCCGTTCATGGGTGAGGGGCCAATGGGAGAGTTAGGTCTCTAGGCCGGGCCCTGCAGCAAGGCTCTGGTGGGGCTCAGCCCAGCCACACCCACAGAGACATGCCTTCACGTGGACCTTAGGCAGAGGGGCAGAAGTGCTGGGGCAGAGGATGAGTGAGGAGGCTCTCTGGAAGCATGTCTCCAGAGCCCACCAGGGAGCAGATTTCAGAGAGCCCGGATTCCCTGACTGGGAGGACGAGGGCTGAGGTAGAACAAGAACTGGTCCTTCCTTTACAAGCTGGGGTGTGAGGGATGCTCCTTACAGCAGTACACAGAGATACCACACAGAACAGGGCAAAGAGCTAATTACGAGAGCAGACTGTGTAAGACCCAGTGCCTTTGGGTGTGTTTATAGAACTGCTGCTGTGATTATCACCATTGCTAACGATCCATCATGGGAATATTTTCATGAACTGTGGCCCAATTTTATGGATCCTTTTGTTGACTTTTTCTGGGTAACAGGGATACCACAGTCCAGGCCTGATCCTCAGATTTGAGGGTCCCAGGCCAAGAGTGCAAAGGGAGGCTTATGTACTGAAACATTACAGATTCAGCTGACAGCCAAATTGAATAGCAATGGGAATGATGTAATAAAATTGCAGAAGTTTCCTTAGCCTCCATATATACACAACTGCCATGAATGCAGCACTAATTGAGAACATCTAGAAGCACACACTGGAACAGGAAGAGAACAGGAAAGTGGATGCTCAGTACGACTGGGAAATTATATTCCGTTATGTAAGAATCTATTGCATTCATACTTTCTGAGAGGAAGGATCAGGCAGGTTAATTTGTCTTTCTTGATCTGAGCACCCCATGTCCACCTAAGCACACTGCACTTCTCTGAGGCCGCCCCTTCACAGCAATCAATAGTCAGTTTGTTTTGAGGATTCGGGACAAAAGCTCTGGGGATAGGTTTTCCCAGGCTCTCAGTGGTGCTCATCACGAGGGTGGATGCTTGGATTTTGTGTTTGTAACATGTGGGGTGCTCAAAAGTATGGGGCCCCTCTTGCTGGGTTAGCATTGCTTTATTTCATTTTATTTTCTCTTTGGACCTTAGCTACAGAGATGTCAGTTCAGTGTACTCCTCATCTCACGATACAATATAATCCTTGGTGTGTCCAGGGGCCTCTTAACATTGGCTGTAATATTCAGGATGAGTTTTTCAAAGAACTATTAAATTAGACTAAATGTACTGCTAAGATGTTCTATTCTATTTTGAGAAATATGACTTAAACTTAGTTTAAGATAGATTCAGCTTAATTCTTGAATTTTTTATCAAAACAATTTTCAGGTGTTTTCTTTGATACCAGTTACTAAGCTCCTGAGGATAAGAAGGATTGACACCACTGGGTGTAGACGGGTGTTTATAGAGGCGGGTGTCTACATTTGCCCCAAGGAGAATATAGGGAACCAAGGAAGAGTAACTAAACTTGCGGCTGGGCTGCCTGCCTGTGAGGGTCATGTCATCACTGGCCTGTCCACGTGACGACTCCTGGCGGTCAGCCACTTCCGGTCACCCTGGTCAGCACTGGCTGGACTTTCCACCACGGAGTCCCCCCCCAGTTGTCATTCAGCCATCACAGCTGGCACCTCTTGAGCCTTGGCAAAGTTTCTCGTGTCTCCTCAAACCCCAGGAGCCCGCCTGTGCCCTCTGTGCCCACCGCCCCCATCTCATCCCTACTGTCTTCCCCAGAGGCCAAAGGCTCTGCTTACAGAAAGCCTCCCTTGGTGTCCATCACGGCAGTGGAGACTGGAACCGTGAGTGAGGCCACCAGCACGGCTGACCCTGTGGGCAGCCACTGGAGTGAGCCACGCAGCTCTCCCTTCAAGAGGGAACCTGTCCAGAGGAGCTAATAGGCTCCGGCTGCACCACCCCCAGGATCCGTTGCTGTGTTACAGCCGAGGCCACACTCTTCTGGGCAGCAACAGGCAATGACCACGTACATGACTGTCTCTGTCCAGTGCAGGGCTCCTCTCATGGGCAATCCTTGTTCCGGAGCTCCCAGGGGGGGCTGGCTGAGATTTTCTGGGGCTTGTACTGCTCTGAGGCTCTTGCTGCTTATTTCTCCTTCCTTCCTTCTGTCTTTCATGGGGTCAGAACGGCACTGTGGTCTGAAGGCTCTCCCTGCCTCCCCGCCTTCTTCTCTGTCATCTCCAGGAAATCCCTTGCCCTCCTAACTCCATCTTGGTGTCTGCTTCCTGGAGAACATGCACTGATTTAACATCTGAGGAAGTCTGTGTGAGAAATACCACATGTGGCTTTTCAGCTGTCAGCAGAGAGGGCAAAAACGGTTTGAGGGCGGGGCGGGTCAGCAGTGGCCTGCCCAGAGCCACTTGCCCGTGAGAGCATGGCTTGAGCAGGAAGTGAAATGGGGAAAGTTTTGTGCCTCTGGTTTCTGTGCCTCCCGAGATCTCCCCTTTTCTGGGCGGAGTGTAGGGACCTTGGGATCCAGGGCTGCTGCTCACCTTCTGCCTCTGGCTATTATTGGCCCCCATCCCACCCCCAACTCCTTGCAGGGTTTTTTAACAGGTGGAGTGTGAAAGGGGAGAAACTGGCCTCATGACCCTCTTTTCATTTGGCCAACTTACCTACATATAACGTCATATCTGTATTAATTCCTGGTGCAAATATCTCTTAAATGTCCATCTTCACCTCTACAATGTCATCTCCATGTGCAAAGGGGCCCTGTCTGTGCTGTTCAGAGCTGATTCCTTGGAACCAAAAATGGTATCTGAAACATAACAGCAACTCAGTAGTGTTGGCTGATGAATAAATGAGTGAGTGAATGCAGGATGGACCATATTCTTATACTTCCAGCAGCTATAAAAGTGAGTGAAGAAATAAAAGCCTTCCCAATAGTTCAGTATTCTAGCCAAAAAAGACACCCCTCCCGTGGCTACCTTTCTAATGGGCATGGTCCCTGTGCTGGGTCTGGTTACCCTCTCACGCCATCACTGAGCAATCCTTCCCTCCTGAATATCTGTCCCTGCCCTAGAGATGCCATTCCTGTATTTAAGATGTTGTTTAAAAAAATTCCTTGTAGGCAGCCTCTTCCCCCACCCTCTGTACCCAGACTTCCCTGAGAAGCTAAAGCCAGCTGCACATTGGCCAGCGTGTTTAGAGTGCCTGGAGATTACTCCTAACTCAGGAAAGCCTGTGAGATGACATTCCAAAGAGTACTCCTCCCATCTTCTTTCATTTAAATAATTACAGGTCTCTTCCTCTCCAGGTCCTGAAAGAAGTTTCCCATGGGGCAAAGTCCTTGGAAGGTGATCCAAGCCTGGTTTTGTTGATGTGCATGCATACTTTACAAACCATCCTCTATCAATCATCTCAGGCACTGGGCGTGCTAGCAAGCAATTATTTGTATATACAAAGAGGAAAAACGATAGTCACACTTGAGAGTTGAATTGAGCTCGAGGCTCTGGGCTTTCACAGTGGAGGAGGGAGGTCTCTGTCTATGCTTCTCTTCACAGAGGACCAGAGGCGAGCTAATGGGTTGAAAAGGCAGTAAGCATACCATGGGCTGTGTGTTGCTGAGCTGTGGATCCTTTAACAAATAAGGTCAGTTTGTTCTTGCAGAGTATGTTAGATGTGCTCACAGAGAGAGCTGGGCTCTGGATAAAGTCTTGTGTTCCCTTCCTCCTTGGTCACCTCAGGACAATTAAACCAATTAAAGGGCAAGTTGCCATACCAGGGACGAGTCCTTTCAACACAAGAGTCTTTATAGCTGAGTCTCAGTCACTCACTTGCTCTGTTTTCCAGAAAACATTATGTTACATAGGAGGAAATTTCTCCAAGAGCAAGGTGGGAAAGAGTAGTTTCAATCAATCATTTATTCATTCAACAAACGTTCATGACATGTGTACCATGTGCTAGGAATTGTTCTAAGAGCTGAGGATGTGGTAGTGAACAAAGCAGACAGTGTTCCTGCTCTCACAGAGCTTATGCTTTCATGGAGAGGAAAGAGTAAAACAGGCAGAAAATAAATGAGCAAGACAATTTCCAATAGTAATGAGTTCTTCGGAGACAATAAAATGGATAATGTGACACAGAGAATGGGAGCTCTTCAGGCACATGTTGAGGACAAAGTTGCTAATTTGCGTTGGTGGTCAGGAAAGAACTCACCAAGGAGGTGCCATTTGAGCTAATACCTGAACAACCCCAAGAAGCCAGCTATACAAAGACTTAGAAGTTGGGCTTTCTGGGTAAATGGAAGAGCGAGGGCCAAGGCTGTAAGATGGGAATGAGCCAGATGTATGTGAGGAATCAAAAGAAAGTCCAAGTGATTCAAGTGCAATGAGCTTGGGGGAGAAGAAGAGGTCAGAGATGCAGAGCGTGTGGTGAAAACTGCCAACCTGCCACACTAAGGAAAACATTAACTGTTCTATGCCCATCTCGATCTCTAGGCCCCTAACACTAGGTGCCAGTGGGGCAGGGAGCTGACTTTGGTCACTTCCATAGTCACACATATATGCAGGTGTATGTAGAATCCTTTGTTCCCACCAGGCTTCTGGCTGGTCTCTTCCATATTTTACTCTCATCTTGGCCAAGTCAACAGAAGTGACTTTGCAGACAAGCATTCCAAACCAACTACAGAATTCCCATTTAAAATTTGGTGTTCTACGAGAGGGAAGTGGTTAGCCCTCTATGCTTTCCAGTGAGGCCTCTGACTTCCACGTTAACTCTCTTATTATGCAGCATCAGGCTGTAGACCAAAGCTGATTCAGAGAGTTGATGCCAAAGCTTCTCAATGATCAAGCCAGGACCTTGCAGAGTTTTGCAGTACCTTCATTCATTTTCCCTAGTGATTGTATCTTCTCCGACTTTCTGTTGACTGCTAGGCTCAGAAGAGTCATTTGAGATTCATGTTTCCCACCCAGTAAAGGGATCTCAGTGCCAACAGCCTTGTCAGGAAGCCATCCATCCTTGACTGGATTGTTCCTCTGATAAGGAGGTCACCTCCATCTGAAGAAGTTGGTTCCTTTGTTGCACAACTTTAATTATTAGAAAACTCATCTACCTGCTGAATGGACACTAACACCCATCGACATGGTATTTGAAGACTTATTGTGTAGTATTAGAATCTTCTCTTCTCCAGATTATATCACCAGTTCCTCAGCTGCTCTCCTTCGTGAAATTTCCAGATCCTTCCAAGCACTCAGATGCACTTGTATCAGTTAGGATACAAGTTTGTTACCCTTTTGGTAACAAATGACTGAAAATCCAAATCAAATAGATTTAAGCCCCAAAGAGAAATTATTGGCTCAACTAACTGAAAAGTCCAGGAAATGCTCCAGGACTGCCATGGTCCAGGGGTTGGTTTCTCCCTGTCTAGCTGACAGGTTCAGCCTTCCTTTGTGTTTGGTTCATTCTAGCACCCCATGTGATGGCCTTCGGAGCTCCAGGCTCCAGAGTTTACAAGTGATGCTCTGACTGGCTGGTCCTGATCACAGTCCGGCAGGTAGAGAAGGGGTAGGAATCCACGACACTAGGAACAGGTGCACTGACCATGGAGGAGAGGCGGTTCCCCAGAAGAGAAGTGATGTACAGCTACCTGGTAAAAAGAGTGAATAGATGCTTTGGGGGCAAAACAATAGCACTCCAACTAAACCACAGATTTAAAAGTAACCAGAAGGGGTTATGGGGATATATATATGCATATGGCTGATTCACTCTGGTGTACAACAGAAACTAACACAGCATTGTGAAGCAATTATACTCCAATAAAGATCTATTAAAAAAAAAAGTAACAAATATGTTCCACTTCATCTGCTTGGGGTACAATTGAGGTCATATCTCTCTTTGCAGTATTCCAATTAAACATCTTGTGCCCCCAATCTCAACTCATGTTTTCTCTCTTCCTGGAGTCTACCCTGCCAGGGTAAACTGAGAAGCGTCCAAGTTGTTAACTTGTGTTTGTTGCATCCTGCCTCACGGTGGAGAAGAACTCAGACCTATCCCAGAAGCCCGAAATCAGGCATCACAGCCGATGCCTCTGATGTCCCTGGAGACCTCTGCTGCCGTTGGGGCCCTCATCACAGAAGGATGTCACACCACTGGTCACAGGTGAAAATCAGTGGCCAGTTGGGACTGAGTCTCCTATTTGGGTGCAGCCTCTGGCAGAGGCGGAGGGTCTGCAGGTGGGGATGGAGGCTGACTTCCCTTTCCTCCCCCTTCCCACACCCTCATGCTGAGGCTCATACTTTGGTGTCCTCAACAAAGTATGGCCTGAACTCTAAGCATGTACATAAACAATTCTTTAATGGTTGAGGGCTTTTGAGGATGGAGAATTACTACTCCTGCACTTTGTTTAATGGTTCATTCATCAATCTTCCAAATTTATCAAATGATTAACATTCCATTAATTTTAAATGTTCCATATTTCTCTACATATTCACACAGCACTTACACAATTATAAGTCAAAACTCATTGACTTACAAATTAAATTTTCCCAGTCATTTTTTCCCACTGATGGAAAATTATTTAATTTTATAAACATTTATCATATTCTAAAATTACAAATTCATTATATTAGCCTTTCTTAAATACTTTAAGAAATAATAACACTCCAAATATCAGTCATCATAAAACTGATTATTAGATTTCTATTAAAATCATTTACAAAAGTGCTAGTACCTAGATTTAATTATTATTATTTGTTCTTATCCTAATTCTTACTTTTATTCTAATATCTCATTGAAGTTCTCTTCCTAGGGTTTACAATGGTTTTAAAGGTTTTATTTTAAAATAGAAACCATCTATGTTTCTAACTTTCTCATTGTAAATAGACTGCTTGTACCAAAGGACACTTCTAGCAAATTCAGCTTCAAACTTGGTAAAGTCCAATTTACTTCACAATGTTAATATAGCTTACATCTGGGGAGTGGCAGTGGGAGGAAAAAGGAGAAACTTTAAATTTTACTGTATATACTTGTGTATCGTTGGAATTTTTAATCAAGCATTTACAATTTGTAATAATAAATGCAATTCTAAGCACTCTGAATAATAAAAACTAAACAACCCATGGTAAACACTGTTAATACTTTTTGTGGTTTCTTCTAGTCTTTTATTTCTCTGAGGCATCTATTCCATTTTGCACAATTAGGATCATAATCCATATTTGATTTTTTCATCCTACTTTTAATTTTAACTTAGCATCATGTCAGAAACACTTTCTCACCTTAGATATTCTTGGGAAACAAAGGGATTGTAACAGCTGCATGATACTCTATCATGAGGACGCACCATAATTCACTGAGTCATACTCCTATTGTTGGCAAAAAATTGCTTCAAATCTGGGACGTACAGGAAAGAGCATCCCATTTTTCTTATTTTCCAGATGAGAACACTGCATTCCCCAAAGCTAGTAACTTGTCCAAGCACAGCCGGCTGGCCAGAGGCTCTGCTGGGACCTGGCACTCCTAGGCCCAGCCCTCTTCCCTGGCTGTCACCACACGCTGCCTCCTGGGCCTCTGCAAGGCACTTTCTGGAACCTAACTGTAGGGCACTGCCTACATTCTTTCTAAATTACATTTTCTCATTTGGGGCCCGTTATTCCTGCCTGTCAAGCTCATTTTTTATCTTCTGTCATATAACCATTAGGTAATGAGGGACACCATAGCCAACATTGGAAATTATGGCTTTTCCCTCTATCAAGATGTGCTTCCTGAATCATCTCTGTGCCAACGAAGGGGGACTATTGTCATCACTTTTATCAGATAATTCCAATAGTCACCAGCAATTATGGGGAAGGGTGCTAATGAGCTTACCTCTGTCCATGTTTCTCAGGGATCTCCTGGGTTCTCACCTTCTGTGATCAACACACCAGCAGATGCTTGAGCTCTGCCTAAGGGCCCATGCTCACAAGGTGAAAGAGGAGTAATAATTGGGTGGGAAAAGAGGGGAGGAGGGAACTAAAATCCGTGGCCGACTCCTTGTCCAGCTCTGGGTACCGGGGTGTGGATGCCACAAGCATCACAGGAGGGGGACCGTGGAGGACGGGACTGGTGTGCCTGGGGGGAAGCAGGTGGACCAGGGTAGCTCCCTTTTACTCAGTCTCATTTTGAGACTGTATTATTCAGCTCTACATGGAGGAACTCAGCATGGTACAGGAGACTACTCTAGGAGGGCTGAGCCTTATTCTGCTTCTTCCTTCACATGGTATGAAACACATTTATTCCAAGCTTTACAAACGAGTCTTTGACATCAGTGTCTGTCATCACTAGAACCACTTTTTGAGTCACCTAATGTTGTATTTTTCCAGGATTCCATGTTCCCTCCCACCTAATTTCTTGGAGATACAGCCCCGTTAAAAATCTGTCTTTGGAAATGTAGTGGCTTGGGCTTATCCGGAATTAATATTTTTTGTGTGTATTGCTTTTCAGAAAATGCTTAATTCATGTGAATGTGATCGGCAGGCACCACAGAATGTGATGGTTTCTATTTATGGTTGATGTTAATCCCTTGACCTTATGGTAGTTTAAATTTCTGGTACAGATTCCTTTTCCACGATGTTATAGCTCCTTCCTGGACTGCTGTAATTGTGTCGTTTATCAATGTGAAAAATGGACTTTGAAATGTAATAGTCCAGAGCTAATATGGGGAGCAGCAAGGGAATTTAGTATGCTTAGAGAAGAGCTGTTTCCATGGAAACTAATTCCTTTGAGCAAGGTCCCTGGGTCCCCTGGCTGCAGGGTGATTTGTGTGTCCAGGTGATACGACCTGGATTCTAGGCTTAGCTCTGACATGAATCACCAAGTGAGGTAGGCAAGTCCCTTAACCTCTCTGGGACTTAATGTGCTTATCTGTGACTTGAAGAAGGCAGACAAGTTCAGTGTTTACTAGACTTTGGAGTATTAGGGACTGGTAATATATCTTTTAAAAGTTTTTATTTCGGAATCATTTTAGATTCATAGAGAATTTGCAATGATAATACAGAGAGTTCCCACACCTTTCACCCAGCTTCCCCTAATGTTAACGCATTACTAACCACAGCATATTTAAGAAATTAACACAGGTACAATATTATGGACTAATCTACAGACTTTATTTGGATTTTCCTAGTTTTCTCACTAATATATTTTTCTCGCCCAGGATCTGATCCAGAATTCCACTTTGCATTTGGTTTTCATGTCTCCTTAGTCTCCTCTGATCTGAGACCATTTCTCAGTCTTTGTTTATCACACCTCGTCAGTTTTAATGAGTACCGGCCAGCTATATTGTAGGACGTCCCAACCAGTAATGCTTTTAGAAAGCAAAACAAAATTGGAGGACCAGTTTAGGGCTGGAAAAGTTAGACAAGAGAGGTGTATGAGTGAGGTCTCTATGTTGCAAGTGACAGAAAACCAACCTTGAACTGTCCTGTCAAACAAGGAATTTATTGACTCAGGTAGCTAAAAGGCCAAAAGGCATACGTGGCTTCAGAATGGCATTCGTATCCAGTTCTGCTCTGTCTCTTTGCTTGATTCTTCTCTTCTCTGAACAGTCAGATCATTCTCAGATATGCACTCACCGCATAGTTACAAGACAGCTGCCAGCAGCCCACATGGCTATATCCATCCAGTGTATGCATGTGTGTTACTCACCTCTGTTCCACTTTCCCAGCTAGGCTCTCATTGGCTCTGATTCTGCCATCAGCCCATCCTCGAACCAGAGGGAAAAGATAAATGGTTTTCTGCTTCAGATGTGAGGATGTGTTGCCCAGAGTTGTGGCCACCATCTTGTGACCAGAGCAGAGCAAGCTGACAGCTGAGGAGGACACAAGAACCTTAACAATGGACAGGAACCTGGGTTCTGGATGATGTCATTTGGCTGTGGAATTAACCAACCTTGGATCTGGGTTGGTTACATGCTATAATAAATCCCCTTGATTTAGCTTCTGTTAGTTGAGTCTCATATTACTTCCAGCCAAAAGCATCCTAAATAACACACAGATATTGCAGGTTTCCTTGTTGGATATAGGATATTACCTTGATACAGGCTTGTCTGTGGACATGCATTTGACAGCACAATACAAACCTGAGTTCAATATATTCTGGTTCATAGTTTTTTGGGTTTTTTTTTATCAGAGTTATGTTGAAAAATCCAGCTTCACATAGGCATTTTGGCAAAAACAGAAGTGATGCTCTTCAATTTTACATAACATAGAACATCTAAGTAATAGCTCTAATGTTTCTGGTGGTTTGTCCCCATGAAGGCTGGAAGCAAGCCACTGGTGACAGGCCAGGGAGGGGACAGGAAAGGGTCTGCAGGGTGTTCCTCACTCAGAACACGCCCAATACTTAGGCTTCCGCTCATCCAATGGGTACAATCTGGAGTCGGTCAGAAAGGGACACCTTGCCTGGAGAACACTTTCTCATGACAAATAATTGGGCACCCTGGGCTGGGATGATCTCGTCTAAGGCCCTTTCAAATCAGTCAGGCTAGTACTGCGTGCTGTAATGGTGTGGAGGCCACCATGCCAACAGCAGTGGGGACCTTTCAGTGTAATTATCAGTGAGATAATGAAAAGCTGAGTGATAAAGGTTTTTTTTTAATACGATTTTTATAAAAGGATAAAAAGTTTTTTATAAAAGGATAAAAAGTGATTCTTAAAATCCTATTTAAACCCCCTTTTTATAATCACTGGGATTAAAAAACAACAGTAACAGTGTAATTATCACTGAGAAAACAAACACCAGCCCATGATTTCCCATTAAGGAGTCATTATTTCAAGAGCTAAAGGAATGACAATTTGGAAATGCATTGGCTTCTCCCATCTTTATGTCCTATACACTCACTTTTGTAATGATGTGTATAAATAGTTTTTGCTTGCCCTCTAAGCTTTTAAAAATTAAAACAGTTTCTACTCCTTCCCTCCATCCCACACACACTTTCTCACGAGCAGACACATACTTATGTGAATACACTCAGACCTCTTGTGGATCCACATATTTTGGGCATGTACATGAAACCATTTATGGGGGTTTAATCCATGAATCATAAACAGAAGATTCTCATTAAGAACGGGCAGTGGCTTCTTTAAGCTTGCATAGTACTTACGGTATTATGTACTCTCAACACTTTATGGGAGTCTCAGAGATTCACAGCAGACTCTGCATTGTAATATTAACTCAGATACGGTATTAAGCCCAAGAGGCAATAATCTGATACAGTAGCAGCCCTTTATTCAGGGCCTGGCATAGAGTACGTTGTTAAAAATATTTGCTGAGAAAATGAATGATATTCCCCCTCCCCGCCATTTTTCACAACTAAATAAGGGAAATAGGGGTGTCAGGATAGAAAGTTATAAGGCAGAGCTTTAGGGAAAAACCAGTGACTTCAGGATAAATAGCAACTATTCCTGGATTACTCACTGAAACAATTTTTAAGTTTCTATATAAATTTCAACATGGCTGTGGACAGTTGGGCAGATTCGTCACTTTCCTGTGAATGAAATTTCATCTTTAGTGTAAAACTGGCTCTGTTTCTTGAGCCCATGTTTTGGGGGTAGCTGCTGCTCTCTGCAGCCCACACAAAGCCATCAGGGCCTGGCTCTCAAACTGAGGCTAACACTTTCCTTCTTGGTCTCAAATTAGTTTCACTGAAACCCTATCTTTATGTGGGTCAGGGCTTCCTTTTTCCTTAAAAACTTTTTTTTCCCATTTTGAAAACAAACAAAAAAACACTCTCCTATTTCCAGAAATTCCTTGCAATTCTTTATTTCCTGTTGGCTTCTTCAGGGGCATTTTTTGCTAATGAAGTTTCAAGATGATTTCTTGAAACTGTTATAAAGTTATGTAACTTTGCTCATTTAAAACTATCTTCTTTGCTAAATTCTTAACTGTTGAGTCTCTCTCTCTTTTCAGAACAGAGACTCATTCTTAACTATTGATGGTCACGACGGTGAAACTAGGGAGGATTTTACACCATATTGATCTCAGTTGCGAAGAATATGAAGTTAAGCATTTTTCCCCCTTTTCTGCAACTGTCCTCTGCTCTGTAACAGTTGTATTACCTACTATTTTAACCCTGCTGATTCATACTATTTCACCAAAACCCACTTTTGGACTCCAGGGTCAACCATGGGCTTGTTTCTGGGGTCCTGGGACATGATGTCCAGAAGACAACCTCGTACCAGGAAGCAGGACATGGGGCCCAGCCCCCGATTCTGCC
Source organism: Aethalodelphis obliquidens (assembly GCF_003676395.1). NCBI lineage: Eukaryota > Metazoa > Chordata > Mammalia > Artiodactyla > Delphinidae > Aethalodelphis > Aethalodelphis obliquidens. The sequence goes on from NW_020838016.1 coordinate 2,215,116, forward strand.
TTGGTTTCCCTGTCTGCAAAGCACAGAGCCCGCAGTGAGTGTCTTTACGGTTCCTTCAGTCTCAGGCGTGCTTCTGTCTAGGTATTCTGCCAGGCATTCTCTTTCTAAAGGTCTCAGAGAAGAAAATTCTAGAGTCCATGGGTTCTTTTTTTAATTTTATTTTTAATTGAAGTATAGTTGATTTACAATGTTTCAGGTGTACAGCAAAGTGATACTTATGTGTGTATATATATATATATATATATATATATATATATTCTTTTTCAGATTCTTTCCATTGTAGGTTATTATAAGATATTGAATATAGTTCCCTGTGCTATACAGTAGGACCTTGTTGTTTATCTATATCATGGGTTCTTTAATTTTTTCTGCCTGTTAGCTCTAAAAATTTCTTCCTTCCATCATATAGATCTTTTCCCATTCAGTCAAGATTCACATCTTCAGCCACAGGGATAGCTGGCATTTGTGTGCCGATGGACGTAGAACAGTTGACTTTTCTTCATAAATGTTGACTACCGTAATTATTCATTTGTTTCAGAATAACGATTACAGGTGGGATGGCCTGGTGCAAGGAGGATGGGCTGGGTTGGGAAGGCCGCCCTCCGACCTTGGCTCTCTGAATTTCCTGACCCCCTGTGTAAAGTGGGGACCTGGCCACCCTGGCCGCAGTGCTGTTGTGAGGCTGAATTGAGACGATGCGGAGGGGGCCGTCCTCAGGCTCTGCGATTTTGGGGCCCCGTCTCCCGCTGAGGCAAGGATCGGCTGTGCACCGCCACCCCTCAGGAGCGGCTTTAGACCCGGTGCAATGCTTGGTGGAATGCGGGGGGCTATAAATAATAAAAGGAATAAGGTGAAGACAGAGACTCCGAGAGAATCTGGCTCCCTGTGATTCCGTTGGGGTGCCGGGCAGGGAGCGTTTATTCGGAGCACCGCTGCTCCCTCCTGTGCTTCCCCCGCAACCCCGGGTAAAAAACAAACAGAAAAACTTTCCCGAACTTTCCCATTCCTCCGTGGCCTGGCTGCGAACGCTGAAATTCCAACCCATGTTTGTTGTCACCCGCGGGCCCGTTTCCATGGTTACCCAGATTCCAGGCGCTGGACCAGGGCCCACCACAACGCATCCCCCAAAGTCTCCTTGACAGAGGAGAACCAGAGCGAAGAAGGGCCCTCTCCTTCTCCCCGCAGCCCTGCCTCACCCCCCGGTCATGTGTGATGTGCGTGTTATAGGTGGTTCTGTTCAGCATCAGTTTTGGGGGGTAAGCACGATATAACAATTTCCTTCACTTCTCGTTTCCTCTTTGAAGCTGAGGAATTACTTTCTTATACCAAACATTACACCCTTGGCAAACACTCCAGATGGTTCTCATTAAAATTCCAATTCCTTTTTTTGCAATTCCTTTTCCCCCCATTCTTCTCACACTGCTATCTCAAAAATAAACACCAGGTGGAAGACTGATGAAGGGTCCTGTGGCCATGAAGGAGCCCCCAGGTCCTCTTCTTACCAATGGCCACCTCTACCCTTCATGGGGCTGGCTGGCATAAATACACACCTGGGGTGGGGCATATTTCATGTTAAAGGTGCCCTTGGCTTTGGTCTCTGTAGGAAGAGGGGCAGAGAGACAGCTAGGTCCCTGCTCCCCACTAGGCCCTGGCCCAGACTCTGCCTGCAGAGGGACTGGGGAGGGGGCTGCTGACCACCCCAATTAGTGTACACTGAGACCTCTGCAGCCTACTCAAGACACAGGAGTGAGACACTTGCTTTAAGAAGCCAGAGGGAAGGATTGCCAATGCTTTTTGGCCATAATTGCAGCCGAGCAAGCCACAGGATTTGCTCACACATCTGGAAAAATTTGCTTGCGCAGGAAAAGTGTGTATGTGTCCAAGGATGTGTATTTGATGTGTTTTTATTTCCAACTTTATGAGAAAAATTTTAAAATAGTTGAAAAAATAATACAATGAATGCCCATATCCCTCCACCTAGATCCAACAAGTATTACATTTTGTCATATTTGCTTTCTCTCTCTCTCTCTCTCTCTCTCTCTCTCTCTCTCTCTCTCACTGCGTCTTTCTAGATAGATGGAGAGATGATAGATCAATCTCTATGTCAAATGTCTAGGTATTTGGAAGTTGGAATCTTACCCCTGTAGTGTTTTAAAATATTTTATGTATTATAATTATGTAATATATGAGTACATTCTTATTGTAAAATATTCATATGTTCAAATAATACAGAAGATTAGAGAGTAGAAGCAAAAGCCCTGTGCTGGTCCCTCCTCACCCTTCAGGGTAGTTTGGTTTGTGTCCTTCTTGACCTTTGTCTGATTTTTGCAGACATATGCATGTTTAAATAGAAACATATACTTTTGTTATATGTGTTTTTTTTTTTTTTTTTTTTTGCGGTACGCGGGCCTCTCACTGTTGTGGCCTCTCCCGTTGCGGAGCACAGGCTCCGGACGCACAGGCTCAGCGGCCATGGCTCACGGGCCAAGCCGCTCCACGGCATGTGGGATCTTCCTGGACCGGGGCACGAACCCATGTCCCCTGAATCGGCAGGCGGACTCTCAACCACTGCGCCACCAGGGAAGCCCAGCACTTTCTTTATGACATTGTAATAATCGTTTATGATGCTTCTCTCACCAACTGGTATTTCTCAATGTGTTCACCATCAATATTTTAGAATAATTCTTTACTGCAGTATATTTAACAGCTCTGGCCAAAATACCACTAAATACAGCAGTAGCCTTTGACACCTCCCTTCCCCACCACCCCAGTCACTGTAACACCAAAATTTCTCACATGTTTCCAAACATACCAGCTCTGCCTCTTAGTTGGAAGGAAGTGAGAGAGGGAAGAAAAAACTGGGATAGAATCAGGAATGACAGGATATCATCACTAAGGGACTTTCCCAATTCCCCTTTTCATCTCTAGATGTCCAAAACCAGCGTGTCTTTCTAAGGCTATCTTTTCTGCAAAGCTTTTCTAAATTCCCTCAGCTCTAGACCTATTCCTCTTCTGCCTTCCTTCTTTCATGGCATTATCTTTATATCTCCATCCATCCATCCATCCATCCCTGTGTCTATCTATCCAGAAAGTATTTACTGAGCACTTATAGTACACCAAGCACACTGACCACTTTCTTCTTAGATTATGACTCTTTGCCTAAGTGTCTTACCTGATCTGTTGTAATCTCAGGTAAAATTCCACATCTGATCTACTTCTGCATCTCCCAGAGTGCTTCACACAGAGCTGGTGCTCCTGCTGAACGTCAGTAGAATGAGTTACTGAATGCTGACACAAGTTTTAACGTACGTTCCAAATCTTTATTCAAAGGCAGTGGAAATACTTTTTTTAAAAGCAATGCCATTCTGATTTTCACAATATCTACATTATAATTTTCAAAAGTTACCCATAACCCCAACACTATCCTTTTCCAGAAGAAGATAGAGTAAGATGTGACAATTTCCTTCTTGGCCAGTCTAATCTTGTTCCAAGAGGCAACCACTGCCAATAATTTGCTGTCTTTCCTTCCAGACTTATAAAAACATGTTTATGTACATTCACATACAGATATACCTACATGTACATTTATTATGTTTAAATTAGCACATATGTTAAGAGCTCTATGAAACATAATTTTAGAATAAATTGTGAATTTATGAAGTAAATAAAGATGTCTAATGTAAGTGTATACAGTTCTTTATAACTACAAAACAGTTTTGAATTTATTGTACTCATGTTATTCCCTAACCCTGTGATGTAGGCTCAGAGAGGTTGACAGGCAGGCTCCTGGTCACACAGCTGGTAAGTAATAGAGCTAGAACTTGAACCCAGGTGTTTTGCCTTCTAATTCCTTGCTGGTTCTATTATATAAAATAATCCCCGAGGATTTGGGGGGAATAATTATCTACATAATAAAATGGATTATTCTTTGCTTTACTTCTGAGTATCAGTGTAGAATTATTTTGGAAACGCTTATTTTATTATATTGAAAACAAATAAAAGCTAATGTCTGTCAAGTGCTTCCCACGTGCCAGAAACTGTTCTAAGCACTTTACTTGCATTGTCTCATTTAGTCCTCCAATAAGCCATCACGTAAGCAATATTGTCAACCCAATTTCCAACATGGAAACTCAGGTTCAGAAAGGTAAATAACTTATTTGAGGATGGGCACCAGATGTGCTACGCTGGCTTTTTTTTTTTTTTTTTTCTATGCTGGGTTTGCCACCTAGGTCTTTCTGCCTCCAAAGTCTGTACTTTTAGCCACTATACTTTGCAGCAGCCTATATATGCTTTACTTATATGTAATTTCATATAAGTAACTACTATGTAAAATAAAACAAGATGCAAATGTGATGTGAGTTCTACTTTAAAGGAATTTGCAACATGAAAGAAGAAAGATAAGTCTAATGTATAGAGGAAGATATTTAGATAAATGCTTGAATAAGAGAAAGGGAGAAAAATAGCAAGAAAGAGAAATAGGAACATACGCAGAGAAAGACTGATTCTTTGATTGATTTTAGAGAAAGACTGAAACCTGATGAAAGAGGCAGGAAGCAGTCAATGGGAGGAGGGGGGACCAGAGCCACAGCCCTTCCACTCCTGTCTGAGTCCAGTCCATCAGGAACCCTCCAGTCCGGCCTGGGGCTCATTTTTCTTGTGCTCCTGAAGCCTCTGCTGCCTGTACTCTCTGGCTAAGAGCTTGGATTTGTCAGCACTGAATCTCTTAGAAGGCAGTCCTGGCTGAACAGCAGCTGTAAGTGGGGCAGAAGGAGGATCTCCCAACATCTGCATAGCCCTGGGAGTTGAGAGCCTGAGCTGGGAGGAAAGTGGCTGGGAAGGCGAAAGCCAGGAAGATGGGCCTGAAGAGAAGGGCCTCACCAGGTAGGCCTGTTCCCATCTGTCTGGGCTGAGCTGGGGTAGGCTGTGAAGGTCTTATTGGATGACAGATGTAAGGGTGTCCCCACTGGCAAAGAGCAGGGAAGCTGTCACCTCACTCTTCCTCAAGAAGACCTCACAGTTAGACTGCCTGCCAGTTAGAGTGAGTACCAATCTGTGAGCACGGTGGTGGGGGCAGCGGGTAGTGCTTGAGACTGAGTTGCATGGGCAGAGGTGTCAGGAGAATGGAGGCAGGACCATGGCAAGGGCAGAGGAAAACCTCTTCGGCCTTGGGTGGTGGCGCGACGATAAAGGGGAGCTGAGTCACTAGGGGAGGCATGGAATCACTGGGATGGGTTTATGCATCAACCTCCCTCACTTCCTTTCCAGTCATTTGGCTGTTTTCACATTCTCCACCCTTTGCCAACTCCTCACCTCCCCCATCAAATCTGGTTTGTGTGTGCTGTGTGTGTATGTGTCTTTGGGTGTATTCATGCACAGTTGGCTCTAGGTAAGAATATTAGCTAAAGACAGAGGAAATTGTGACTGATGACTTTGACCTATAAAAGCAGCTTTTTCATATGGCTCAACACAGAAGGGTAAACTAAATAAAAACCTAGGTAGAACGCGTCATGAAGGAATGTGTTGACGGTGTTTCCCAGCTCTGTAGCTGTGCTTCTCCTCTTACTTGGTCAGAGGCTATATTGTGAGCCAGCTGCATTGCCGTACCCAGGGCGACAGAGTACCCATCCATATAGTAGTCGGCTGAGCTCCAGATGAAACTTGGGCAAGAACACGCCTGGGATTGGGTGATCATCTCTCTTCAGGTTCTCTCAGCCATCCACAAAAATCTGTCTTGCTGCACTTCTAGCATTTCTTTACATACCCCTCACCCCAGGGTCAGCTATCAGGCAGCAAGAATTACAGAGGAGCTCAGGAAACAATTTCAGCAACTGCACTTGTAGGATTTGCTGAGGAGCCAGAATACATTTCAGGACTCCGCAGCAAGCCTGGAGGTCTGCACCAGCTTTTCTCTTCCTTTTCCCGGACCTGCCTGCTTTTCTGTCACCCCAAAGGCCGATACTCATGGTGTCTTGAATTCTCACTAACAAGGTGGAACCCCTACAGATGACTGCCAAGGACCAGCTACAGAATTTACAGAGCCCGGTACAAAATGAAAATGTGGGCCACTTGTTCAAAAATGATTACTGGTTTCAACAGAGCCACAGCAGGGCCTTCTGCGTGCAGGGCCTGTATGTCTGCACAGGTTGTGTGCTCACGAAGCCAGTCCTGGTTGGCTCAGGTGCAGAGGCCAAGGCCAGGAAGGCCACAGACGTGAAGTCCTCTCAAGAGATGGCGCAGCTGCTTTTCCCCGCCAGCCCCTAACCTCCCCCAGTACTTCCCAGAGAAGCCCATGGATGAGGTGCAGCGTGGCAATGGACTGGGGGATGAATTTAACCGTGGCAGGGCCACATCAAGGAGGAAGATTTGGGAAACAAACAGTCTTTCTAGAGTCTAATAGATCATTCCAGGATGGTACCTAACATCTCCAAATAACTTAACACAAAGAGCTGGGAAATGGCATAGTAAAGAATCCCCAGGCCGGACTATGTCTATAAGCTGGGGTCACAGGTGGGCAAAACCCCTGATTCTGGCTACCTTTTTCTGTAACCCAAATTCTGAACTCCCCACACCTTCCATGTGCCCTCTTGGCCCCCCACAGAGTGGGAGTGAGAAGCCCACTAGGTGAGCTGTCCAGTCCATGTGTGGCCAGCCAAAATTCCGGGGACTCACACAAACCCTTACCCAGCACACTGGGAATCCAGATATGCAGAATTGCTCCCAAGCAAAACACCACATTTATTCAGGACCTTGAGTTAGAGTTTACTTAAAGTTCCGCCAGCAATTCTGACTTTCTTAAAGGAATTGAGCGCCTCCTGCTGGGTACTAAGTAGCATTGACATCAAACTGTCAAAGCACCAAAATCTGAAAACACATCTTAGGGATTTGACCTTGTACACAAACCAGTGACAACAACATGACTCATGGTGGTAAAATTATGAGTTATATGAATTATATACAGGTTTGGTAATAGGTTGAATTTTTAAATGTTTCATGACTCCTAGGTTCCTAGCAAAAATTTTTCAGTTTTTTAATCTCAATTGTAAAAGAAGGTAAACATTTGCAAGTTCTAAACGATCCAATAGGATTTTCTTCCCATTTCAGAATGCAGTGGTCACAGAAGGTTTTTCAGGGGACATCACGTGGTCCAGGAAGAGGACACAGATTTTAGGATCAGACAGCCTAGGATGGAACCCATTTACTATTTGAGTGACTTTAACTTGGAATGAATTATTCAATTTTAAGCTGCCATCACTTGATCAAAGAGGACAATAATATCCACCTTAAAAAGTGGACATGAGGGCCGGAGGTCACGTGTCTAAAACACAAAGAAGCACTCAGTTAACTGTATTATTGTTACTATATTATTAAGAAGTGGGTTTAAGTTGGACTTCAAAGGATGGGCAGCTCCTGGACCAGATTCTCCATTGCTAGAGGACAGAGGCTGCACCCAGAGTCGTGTGTCTGGCTCAGAGAATTTCCCCCTTGGTCACAGGTTAGCACTCACACTGGGCACCCGAGTCTCTTTTGAACCACACAACCACCATCCGGGGTGCTGGCTTCCTGACACACATCTCTCACCTGGCACTTGTGGGCAATGACCTCTAAGGTACTCCAAGTCCCTCTACTGCCACCCCCGTATTGCTGGTTCAAGCCATCATCATCCCTCACTTGAGCCAAGGCAAAGCTCTTCTGTCTTTCCACTTCTGTTCTTACCTGCTCAAACTCAGAGTGACTTAGGTTAAAAAAAAAAGGTTAAAAAAACCAAAACCTGATTAGGCCACTCCTCTACCTCCTCCTGCCCCCCACCCACCTTGTTCAGGATGCCAGCTCCACCTCTGAGCTTTATGCAATTTGCTCTTGGCCATCAATCCTCACCCCCTAATTCTTATCCTGGCTACTCCTACCCATCTGTCAGGTGTTGGCCCACAAACTCAAGGAGGGTACAGGAAATATCATGTTTTCTTATTTTCTTCAGAGCAAATTAAATCTTTTCGGCTCCATTCTGCTGTGCTGCAGCAGAAATTAGATCTGTGGCCCCTGAGGCATCCTTTCCTCTTTCAGGGTCTCACAAGCATTTAGGATTTTCATAAATGAGCTTGAAAATGGGCGAGGACCTCTACTCTCCAGTCCATCTACGTCCCTGATGCTATCCTCACCGTCAACTCTGAGGGGCCCTTGAAGGAGGTGGTTCCAGTGCTAGGGTGTCTTTGCTCAAGCTGGGAGACTCAGGTTGACTTCAGGTTTCCTTTGGGGCACCCCCAAACCACAAGCTTCTGAAGTTCACCATCTCCCTGGGTACCACCAGCCACTGGGGCGCAGACTTCCACTACTCCTAAGAGGCTCCTCCTCTCCCTCCCTCCTCTGCTCCCCAAAAGGGGGTAGGGTTGGTTTTGAGCACATGCTCTCTGCTGTGAACTGGAAGCACTAAGGACCTGGCCACTTCCTTGGACAATGGAAAAAATTCAAATACAAAATATTTGAAATTATGTGCTATAAAAGCTACTTATCACAAAGTTTTGCTGTGATTATCTAATCTAAATCAGGTCCCCAGTCATACTCCCTATACCCTGCAATAGTCACTGCTGGGGCCCAGATCCCCTTTGCCCCGTCTGTCTGTGCACCCATTCCCTGACTGTGTTGGCTGCCAGGAGATACACTGTTCCCTGGAGAGCCCTGGACCCTGGCAATGCCTGGTTATGCCCTCCCTGGGGGACGGAGGGAGGGCAGAGCCAATGGCTGACCACTGCATACTCAACACGAAGGCCTAGGATCTTGCTTCAAGGTGGGAAGTCACTTGGTAACATCGTGCTCTGTAGCTCCTGTGGGATCAGGCAGAGGCCAGACTCCAGCTGAAGCCACATCTTTGCTCAGGTTCTTCCCCTGCCCTACCCTGCTTCCCTCACAGATTTCTCCTGAGCGCACAATCTCAATAAATTCCTTGCACAAGAAACTGCTTCAGATTTTGCTTCTAGGAACCTAAGGGACATCTTCTATTTTTTCTTCCTAGCATGTGTCACAATTTAAAATCAAAGATTTGTATGCCTATTGGTTTAATGCTTGTTTCCCTCACTAAATGAAGGCAGAAGCCATACTTATGCTGTTCACTGCCATATTCTCAGCACCAAGTGAGGTGCCTCCCATAGAGGAGAGCAACACACATGCTTTGAACTTGAAAGTTACAGGACCGAAGGCGCAGGAACCAACTGGAAAGCTACAGGGACACAGCCTCTGAGCCTCCCTCTGCAGACACTTTCCTCCTTGGGTATTCTGGCACATAAGGTTGAAAAGGCACCCTACAACGGCAGCCTAGCATCTCTTGTGCCCATGATCCTCAAGCCAGTCCTAGATGGGCAGATTCCAAAGCTGCAGTTGACAATTTGGCCCAGAATTTGTCACCTAATTCCTCACATGAGCTATGGCTGTCACCACATCGCAGGTCACAAACTTGGCGTGGGGGCAGTTCTCAGATAAGGGTCACAAGCCAAGCAGATAAACCAACAGCTGCCTGTCTTACAAGCCTCATTCTGATTCAGCTGAAATCCAGACAGCTTTCATATTTCACTGTTCTACCAATACCCCTGGGAAAGGCTGGGTCCACAAGCATGGATGGATTCACATGAACATCTCCTAATGTCCAGATGTCAGTGTTTTAGGTATTATACACCACAAATAAAGTTGTAGTAAAGCCCTCATTTAACTAGAACATGGAAGAACTGTGGAATTTTAGGTACTTTAATTTTGTGAAGAGCTTTGTTCTCTTTCGGTATAAAATGTTTTTTCTGAACATCGTAATTCTCTTTTCTACTGGGTTGTCTGTCTTCAGTTATTGAGGGACTGCTGACTTGGGGTCTTTATTCTGAGATAAATGACTTCTAGGCAAGTCACTGATCCACAGGGAGATCAGCCTGGGTGTGTCTGGATGTCAGGTGAGTTGTTACAACCATGTTTCCTATCGAAACCCTAAAATCGGTTCATTTGTTTTGTGGTACACTTCCTACTCCTAAAAGGTACGTAAATAAAATGACCCAGTTAAAAAAACGATGAGAAGAGAGATTTCAATTATTCAGTGTTTCCAGTTTTTCAATGAGGGATACAGATGTAAAAGCCAGGGCCTCTTCCCACAGAATTTACAATCTGGGGAGAGAATAAAAGAGATCCCACATAAAACAGGCAAAGAATTCTAGGAGATAATGTCCATCAATGTGTTTTCCAAAATACAAGTTATTTCACAAATGTGTAACCCAATATTGATTCCATGGTGCTTCAGTTATATCTGAAAGGGCTTTGAGAAAATAAGAAATCCTGTTACTGGATAAAACTAATGGTCTATCTCGCCTTTCCAGCGGCACCAAAGGAAGCTGTAGGGAGAGCAGGGGTTAACCGTCAAGACAGCTTTTAATTTGTAAATTTATCCAAAGTTTGAAAATATCACGGGGAATCTTAGGAATCCCAGTAGTCAGTGAATGGGCCATCTATACGTCCATTATATCTACAGACTCCACACACACCCACCCAGATGATTCTCAGAATGGGGGAACAGGAGAAGCTAATTCTCATGTCTGGCTTCGTTGTTCTTCACCTTTCCCTCTCATATCTTCAATCACCTGTGTCACAGGACATATATAAGTAGTTGGGAAGTGTTAAGCTCTGACAGTAAAGCAAAATCAGAGTTAAAGGCAAATGTTTAATCAATCATGCTCAAATACGAGCTAGTCAATGAAGAACTTTAGGTTCAAAGGGCCAGATATTCTGCAATCCCAAGAAATCGCCATCAGCTTCCGGTCCGGGTTGAGTATTTCCACATTGCATTTTGTGGCCACAAAATTAGTGGTACATTTTTGAGCGTTGATCGAACACTAAAAGACTCAAATTAGGAGGCTGAAAGAAAACATTTTGTATCTGTGTATCTAAAAAAAAATCTGTGGATGAACAAGGAGCCAGGCGTCAGTTTCCAATGGGGGGAACGTTCTCATGGAGGTACTGTAAGGCCAAGTCAGTCCACTTCATTTCTTGCTCTTTAACAGATTCTGTGGTGCCGCCATTGTCCTGTTCAGGTTCAGGAAGCTCATTCTGAAAAGGTACAATGGACATTCAGGACGATGTCACACTCTATGTTAACAAACCCCTTAAAACTCAAAAGCACTTGGAATTAAAACCTGTGAGTTCCTAGAAACAGGCAGCATAGAAGCGTATCCTATGGAAAGAGCTAGAAAATAAAAAATGTGAGGAAACATCACAAGTCTCGCTCAAACGTGCCCCATCCGTCTCCAGCCGGGAGTGATGGCATTATGACTCTGGTACTTGTGTGGCAGGCAGCGTGGCAGAAGGCTCAGGACACAGGCTTCTGGGAGCCACTGGGATCCAAGGCCATGACTCCACCATTTGTTGGGTTACTCAGGCAAGGTATTCAGACCCTTGCAGCCTTTGCTTCCTCTTAGGCAACGAGAGAAAAAAAGTAGTCACCATCTCACAGGACTGCTGTGAGGGCTAAATGAGGAAATGCAGGTCAGGTGCCCAGCACTGCATGGGGTATCCAGTGCAAGGACTGTCATCCTTACTAGCGGCTAGGAACACTGAAAAGAGCCAGTACTAAATCTTTTTTTGGGAAGGCTGCTTTATAGAATACCACACTTGCTGGCATGTTCCTTAAGCACAAGAAAGGTATTCAACAACGATCCTGTATCCAATGTGCCTATATTATAATGGAGGTAGGAGCACTGAAAATGTAACACAATAGATGAGGCTTCCCCCTAGTGGTGGAGCAGGGCAACATAAAACAACATAGCCTACCCGCAACTTCCTTAAAATGGTAAGCCATGGGCCACACTTAGTGTAGAATCTGGGGAATTTTTTTATATATTTCGAGATTTACTGAGATTTAATTTACATATAACATTGTGTAAGTTTAAAATGTACAATGTGATGATCTGATACACATATATATTGTGAAATGATTACTGCAATAAGGTTAACACATCCATCACCTTGCACAGTTCACCATTTTTTGGCGTGTGGTGAGAAGTTTTTGATAGTTTCCTTGTATTTTAAATTTAAATTTATTACTACTGGAACTCTGTTTCGTACTAGAATTCACTGATACCAATATATTTCTTTTCAGTTATCTGAATTTAGACCTTTTTTTGCTGTACGTGGGCCTCTCACTGTTGTGGCCTCTCCCGTTGCAGAGCACAGGCTCCGGACGCACAGGCTCAGCGGCCATGGCTCACGGGCCCAGCTGCTCCGCGGCATGTGGGATCCTCCTGGACTGGGGCACGAACCCATGTCCCCTGCATCGGCAGGCGGACTCTCAACCACTGCGCCACCATGGAAGCCCGACTTTAAGTGTAGCAAACTGTTATTCAATATCTAGACTTATGATTTCCCACTGGACTCCAATGTGAAGTATATGAATATAATAACTTTTTTCCTTCAAAGTGATGTTCAATATGAATAAAATGATTTAATTACAATATGTACAAGTATGTTTGAATCACATCTTGCTCTACAAATACTCAGATTCAAACATACTTGTACAAATTGAAAGGAACTACCATTTTCTCTAAAGCAATATCGCAAAGAGAAAGTTTTGTTTCAGTAACTACTTACAGTTGACAAAGCATAAACAAGTCCTTGGTTAATCAATTATTTAATTCAGATATTATTTAATTTCATCTTGTTCTAAAATAACACGTTTTTCATTTGGTCACTATTGTCTCTTGCAATGAATGCCAACATATAAAATTGCATATATGCCTGGAAAACAAACACAAAGTATCATAAAGTATCGTGAACATAACAATCATCTATTGTGGGGTACTGCAAAAATGGCCACAATTCTTTGTAGCCACTCCTATGAAAAGGCACTGTCTATTTCCCCAATCTTGCATTGGGACTGATCATGTGACTTCTTGGCCTAGGCTCCATGAAGCCTTGCAGTTTCCTCTCATGCTGCTCTTAGAACCCTAAAATGATTGTGAAGTCTGGGCTAATCTGCAGGATCATGAGACTGTGGCCTAGTCAGCTCATCATCCCAGCCTCCAGCCAGCCTGCTGGCCGACTGCAAAACACCACCAAGTCCAGCAGAGATCAACCGAGCTGGCAAAGATCACAAGACTCTCTCAGCTGAATGACAAAATCATGACATAAATAACGGCTGTTTTAAGCCACTATGTTTTGGGGTTATTTGTTAGGCAGCAACAAAAGCTAACGACACAAACATTGCCTTAGAATCACAAGTCCTGGGAAAAAACACAGATTTGCAACAGGGCCAGGCTACAACTTGGAAGTCAGCATGGAAATCTTCCTCTCCCTCAACCCCTTCCACACAAATGGTCCCCAAATCCTACTATTAGTATGTCCAGAATTCAGCAATTCCCCTCCACTTTCTTGCTTTTGTTTAGGTCCTCCTCCCTTGTCTAGACACTGCATTAGCTTTCTAATTGGTCTCTTTGCCCTGTCACTGGCCCCTTTCTCCTTGACACACGTTCTCTAACAATGCTGCTAAACTGATTTTCTAATATATTTGAGCATGGCAGATCTCTACTTTGAAGACCACTCACTCCTGGATATCCTCAGGATGAGGGCTAAGCATGGCATCAAATGCTCCTCTCAAAATTGGGTCCAAGACCAACTTTTCTCCCTACCTTTTATGAGAAGTATATCCTCCATCCACACTGAATTGCCTCACCAGCTCCCAAAGCAGTTTAAAACTCTGAGCCTTTGCACATCTGTCCCCTCTGCTGGTTGGCCCTTGTCTACCCTCACTAAACCTCTTTTCCTCCCTATGACCAGCTTAAATGTGATTTATCTCTCTGAAGTCCTTCCTGATGCCCACCAGGCAATCAGCCACTTCTTACACTACATAGCTGTTCACAACCCTCACTTAGAACACTTACTATTACAATTATTTATTGATATATGTTGCCTCTCTAGACTCCGAGGGGCAGAAACTGTACTTATGTTTACCAAGTCTTAAGGCACATAGTAGGCTTCAAGAATTGCTTGCGGAATGAAAGAACCACCACCGGACAGGATCTGGAGCCTCACAGACTTCGGTGTGAAGTCCAACTTATTGGCTACCAACCTTTGGGCAAGTTCCCCTCTTTGATTCTGTTTCCTTCCTATACAGTGGGCAGAACACAACCACCCTTGAAGGGTGTCTTAAGGATACAGATAATGTATGTCAGATTTCAACCTTGGTCTATGACACAAAACAGGTATTCAGTAAGTGGAACTATAATTCTCATTATGCTCTTTTGATTATTTTTCTAAACTTGAACTAAGCTGTTACTTGTTATTTGCTATGTTTATTATTCACTGAACATATTACCTCTTATTCTTAGATGAAAATGTAAATGGCAGCAGCACATGGTCTGCCTGCAAGCTCTATTTTATTAATGGCTCTTTGCAATTGGCAGGCTCTAAAGAAAAACAGTCTCTGTTCTCCTTGCTAGTCCTCTGTGACATAAATAGGATTTTTAATAAATATTTATTCAAGCAAAATGTTTAGGTCACTTATTACGTTAGGTTTAACAAACTCATTGCAGGAGAATTTTCCAGAGGTCAGGAAAGAAAAGAGCGTAATGGTCTAAATGCAAAAGAAGAAAAGCTAGTTCTCTTCCAAATATTTTCCAGGGAACCTAGAATAGGTATGTGTTCCAAAAATGTGAGTTTCTAAAAATGTCAACTGACAAACCACAGGTAGAGAAGAAATAAAGTGCATATGCCACTGCTTCTTATTCCTCCTCATTGTGTGCATTAAACTTTCATCATCCGGTTTACTAGCTTTGGTGTGGTAGACAGAACATGGCTCAGAAGACCTGGGTTCTAGTTCTGGAATGACCCCCTAACTGATCTGGTCACGTCAGCCCTCTGAACCACATTTCTCTTCAAAGTCAAGCTAAATGTTCTCCAGAAGCTTCTAGAGTTAGAGGACTCCACAGCTTTGATTTCTTTGCCTTACTAGTTTGTCTTGATATCCTACCCCTACTAGGGTCTACCAGATCATACCTTTAACCTATCACCCTCAGCACAAATTACAGCCTACCAGTGGTATTGCAACATCCTCATAAGGCAGCTTGTCTTCTCGCCAAGCATCGTCAATCAAATCCAAGATCCTTCCATCTCTCTGTACCTCACTGTCCATTCTCCTGCAGCTTTGATCTTGCCAGATCTGTAAGCCAAAAAGATTATTTCTTAAACATGAAGACTGAGGAGATGATGTAATCTAGCAGTAGGGTTCTCCAGGCTTTTTAGCCTGGATGTGAATTGTGGCATGATATCACCCTGGGAAAGACTCATCTCATCTGGGTCAGGTTGCAGTTTATTTATAAGACCATAGTCCCTCCCAGCTGATTTTCCCGGTCACACACAGATTCCACCTTTCTGTAAAGTTTTCTCAGATCACTCCAGCTTCAGCACACATTCTGCCCTTGACCGGTTCCTTCTTGTCCTTATGATCCACTAAACAAGTTAGGTCGGCTTTATGACTGATTGCTCAGGCATTACTGTTTCCAATTGCTGTGTGTAAAATTTGTATCAATGACTCAGCATAGCCTTCCCCAATCTGGCCTCAATCTTTTCCCACCTGTCCCTCTTCCAAATACCTCTAACCCTGTCATACTTTCCAACCTTTGCACTTAAAGGTCTTTTTGCCCCATCACTAACACCTACTTTTCCTTCCAAACTCAAAGTTGGGCGTCAGCTCATCGGGGTCAATATCCCATTTCCAGAATTACGTGCTAAGGTGCCTTCACTCTTCAGGAGCTGGAAGGGTGGATAGCATAAGGCGTGCAATGACCAGGACACGGCCACCATCTCAAGCACTTTGCCACACTTGCCAGAACAAGCCATTACCACTTTCCTGAACAAAATTTTTTTTTACACGTGTGACTATTCCAATGCTTGGAATGCACGATCTTGTTCCTTTTTTCCCTAGCTAACCCTCAGTCAGTCTAAAAACTTAGCTCCCAGGTCGCCTCCTGCAGGAACTTTCTCTAAGCGCCAAGGAGAACGCGGTCCCCGCCCCTCCGCGGGCCCCATAGTTCCCTAGGCGCAGTGAATGGTCCCCATCGGGAGCTTGTTACATTGCCCGTCACAGGGTCTTCCCAGACAGGCGGTGCGTACGTTCCCCGGGGCAGGGCAGTTTTATCCATCTCTGTTTTAGAGCTCTGCAAACGTGTAGTTACAGTAGCAAAGCTAGAACTCCTTTTCCCGCGCTAAAAATGACCCTTGCAGGCCACCGCCATCCGTACAGGTGTGGGAGGCGGCCCCACAGCCGCGGCTTCCGGCCCGAGGCAGGATATACCAAATGCGGCAGCGGGGGAGGCCCAGGACCGCCGCGCAAGTCCCTTTCCACCCCTCCCGAAGTGCGGTGAGGGGAGTGGTTATGAGGATGAGGTTAAGAGAACGGCCTCGGCCAAGAGGAGCAGCATAAGTCCGAACGCACCCCCGCTTCTCCAAGACCTAGGCTAGGGGCGCGGGAAACTCTTACCAGCACCCGGCCCAGCGCAGCGCCCGCCTCCGGCGGACCACACCCTCAGTGTCACGTGACCGGCACGGTCTTCTCTCCGATCCCCAGATATGGGTGAGCCCATTTGCAGGCGCGGAGGGGGAGTCAGGGAGGATGTTGCTTCAATTAAAAGTGAGGGGGCAGTGGGCGGAACGAACGTGCAGACGACTGTGGCTGGACGTTAGGTTGGCGGTGACGCGCGTGCGCGCCCCCGGCGGGAGGTAACGGCGGGAAGCTTCGGGGGCGCGCTCGCGGCATCCTCGTAACAGCATGTGGGAACGTCGGACGAGAGAGGCGCGGCAGTGTCCACAGGCAGCTCTGGCTACGGTGGGGCCGCGGCCAGTGCGGTCGTATGGCCTGGGGGCGGCTTCCTCAGCGGCCCGCTGGCCTCCAGGCTCGCCCCCGCCGGCCCGGGTCCGCCCCGGCGCCCCACCCCTCGGCCTCGCAGCGGACGCTCTGCGGACCCGCGAAGCCAGATATGGCCTCCCCCAGCGCACTGTTCGGGCCAGCCACGTGGTCAGCCCTTCCCCGGAGGCCGGGCCGGCGGGAGGGCTGCGGGTTGGGCGAGCTGCTCATCTTCCCCGAGCGGAGTCGGCCGCGGGCCAGTCTTCCACTTCAGGGGAGGGACCCCCGGCCCAGCCCTCCCGCCTGGGCCGCCTCATCTGGTTAGCTTCCTAACATTGTTGAGACTTAGGTCTTTGATGGCAGGTGATAGCGGTTCATTTATGGGTGGGAAGTTTAGCAAGTTGTAAAAAGTGAGTTGATTTAAAAACCTTAATGTTAGTACATTAGGTACTGAAATGTGGCAGAAATCATGAAGGACTGAAGTTGGGGAACCCTGAACTTTTGGATTGCTCCATTCAATCAGGGATGGGAAATAGATAATGAAGTAAGGGAATAAAAGGAACGGGTTCTTAGAATACTTTAATCATGAAGGTATTTGAAGGCAGTAAATCTCGGCTCATAATGTGTTGTTTTGTTTTTTTAATGACTTACGACATCAGGGTAAAGATGAGCTTGCTCTCAGCGACTAGTCATCATTTACAGTTAACAGCACTCTTACTTGCAGAGTAGTTTTCTTTGAGCCTTACAGACGATTCCTAAGCCAGTCTTAAATTTTTTTTTCTTCCTTTAATAAAAGCAGTATTGTAGGATTTGTGCCCTGTACTTATACAGTTCCCCACATGCTTGCATTTAATTTTATTTTCTAGATACGAAGAGGAAATCATAAGGATCGTTAACTACATGTTACCTTCAAATATTTTTATTTATATTGATCATAGCTGTAGCTTAATGATATAACAAAGGGTATGTATTTTCTTATTTGGAATGCAGTATCATCTTTAGGTTGATTTTTATCCTGAGCTTCTTGCCTTTTGACTATATCATTACCAGTGATCAGTATGGTAAGAATGACTGAAATTAAAGTGGGTTAGATATTTATAAACATTCAGTTACACTGCTCTTTAAAATGTATTCAGGTTTTAACAATTATTTGTAGTTATTGTATATGTTAATTGTACTGATGCCACTTGTCTCCCATTAAAAGGTAGAACACCTTTGCTTGTTCCTTCCTGTTCTCACTTATGTAGTAGTGGTGGCAGATGGTGACAGTGTCAGTGGTCCACTTTATCAGAGCTTCCTACTTTTAAACATATGTCAACTTGATTTGAAATTCAGCTAAAGCCAACATTGACCTGGGCTTCAGGAATTAAATTTTCGGTTTTTATGTTACTTTGGGTTTTCTTTCTTCAAGAACTAAGTTTGTGTTTTCAGTTTTACAAAACCACAGTATTGTCATCACATCTATGAAAATTAATAAAAATCCCATAATGTCAATATTCAGTCTGGGTTCAGGTTTCCCCACCTGTCCCATACATGTATTTTTATAAGTAGCTTGTTTGGATCAAAATCTCGTAGAGATCCACGTGTTGCATTGAGTTGATAACACCTTTTCAGTCTTTAATATAGCAGTTTCATTGCATCTCTTTTTTCACTTAACATTCTAGATTTAGTTGATTGCATCCACATGGTATCCTTTAACTTGTACATCTATTCCCTTTATTCCCTCTAAACTGGTAGTAAGGTCTAGAAATGCACTGTCCAATATAGTAGCTATCAGCCATTGGTGGCTATTTAAATGAATTAAAATGAAATAAAGCTAAAAATTTCAGTTCCCTAGTTGCATTGGCAACATTTCAAGGGCCCAATAGTTTGGTGTATATGTAAAATATTTCCATAATTGCATAAAGTTCTGTTGAACAGCACTGGTCTAGAAGATTGATCAGATTCAACCTTGACTTTTTTTGTGGGGGTGAGGGCAGGGCAAAATTTCATCGGTGGTGCAAAGCACTCCAGAGAGGCACATGATGTCTGAGTTTTCTCTCTGTGATTTTAAAACTGAGCATCTTAGTGGGTTCAGGTGTTGTCAGCCCAGTCCATCCATCATGAAATTCTCCATGAGCCTTTCACTTAATGGTGAGATCCTTTCATGGATTTAGGTTGCCTGTATCCACTATTGCATCGGCGGTTGCAATATGGTGATTTTCTGATTCTGTCATTCCTCAGCATTTATTAGCTGGAAATTTTTTATGAATAAGAACTTTTTACTTCAGCTATTTGAAATACAGTTTGTATAGGAAAGGCAAGAAAAATGCTTAATTCTTTCCCTCTATTTTCAGAGCACAGTAATGAGTTGGTGGCCTGGCAACCTCAAAGGTAACCATGAGGGTTTTGCCATTTTTTTTTATCATCATGAAATTATAGACTTAAATATATTTAAACTGTTTCAACCTACTGCAGTCTTTTTTTTGGGGGGGTACTCAAGTTGTCCTTTTGTTGGCGAGTGGCAGCCTATTTAAGTTGGCTTCTGTCCACTTTGATATGACCAGTAATCTTTGAGAGTTTCCTTATTTTCTGGTAAAACATGTTCCTGGCTCATTTAAACATTTCTGGCCACCAAGAAGCCCTGGTTCCTTTCAGTGGGAGATGGTGTTTAGAGACCAGTCTGGGTGCTGAAGGTACTCTTGCTACTAGATTGGTCACTGGTTTTAGGATTTACAGTGGCCAAAGTTAGGAAATACGTACATTTTTTAAAAAGAGAAATATCCAGAATTCACAGTGATATTTCCAATTTAATTTCATAGTTTTTTTTAAACACTTGATTTTATATTTGTATCTTTTTCTCTTTTGCCTATTAACATACTTTTTCTGTATTATATATAATGCTTTCAAATTAATGATACCAATTTTGCTATTAATAATATGATTCCTGAGTGATGTTTAGGGTTTCTCTATAGTACATTTTTGTCCTTAGTATATATCCCAGTTGGAATA
The DNA here is from genome assembly GCF_003676395.1 of Aethalodelphis obliquidens. Classification (NCBI taxonomy): domain Eukaryota; kingdom Metazoa; phylum Chordata; class Mammalia; order Artiodactyla; family Delphinidae; genus Aethalodelphis; species Aethalodelphis obliquidens. Next base: position 2,234,962 of record NW_020838016.1, read on the forward strand.
TGTACAGTAAAATTGTTGCATTTTAAAACCAATGAAACAATTTGTTATATGGTAAGGGTGCCAACTTGATATCTAATTGATAGTTGATTTATTTCATTTTGTTTCCAATATTTTTTTTTTTGCGGTACGCGGGCCTCTCAGTGTTGTGGCCTCTCCTGTTGTGGAGCACAGGCTCCGGACGCGCAGGCTCAGCGGCCATGGCTCATGGGCCCAGCCGCTTCGCGGCATGTGGGATCTTCCCGGAACGGGGCACGAACCCGTGTCCCCTGCATTGGCAGGCGGACTCTCAACCACTGCGCCACCAGGCAAGCCCCTCCCACCTTGTTTTTAAAAAACAGAGATCTCCTTAACTAAGTCTTACACCATCATTTTAATTTCTGAAATGGCTATTTTCCCCTATGTGGACTATTTTCACTGTTGTGCTACTGCCACCTGGTGGCCATGGTGGTGACATCATAGTTAAGTTTGTATATTTTTTCCTGTGTCCAGACTTTTCAATTTGGTTTGGTTTTGTTTATGCCAAGAACACATTATTAAATAAAAACAAGATATGCTGATGTATTTTAAGATCTGGAATACTGTAAAATATATAAAGTTTGCACATTGGCTGGAACTTAGGAGTCACATTGCCTAGGTTTGAATCTTAGGACTGTGGTTTGTAGTTTACCATAATCAAGTTATTTAACCTTCTGAGCCTCAGTTTCCTCAAAGTAATAGTAGTTATGTTTTAAAATTGATATGAAGATTGAATCTGACAATATAGACAGGCAGAACAGTTGAGCATTCAATGACTTTTAGCTTCTATTATAAATATTCCTAATTACTAAATAATATCATCCAGAAAATATATTAATGTATGTTACTAAATCTGTTTCTAATATATATTACTAAATGTATTTTTTAAGAATAACATGACCTAAAGGAGTATAATTTTACTAATGATGGTTTTGAATAACTGTAGTAGCTCTGTCCTTAGGAAGAGCACTTTCCAACGTATTTAATAAATATCCATGTAGAGTTGTCAGGAGCATGCATGGTGCAGAATATATGTAATTGGCTATTAGAATCCCATTAAAAAGCTGGAAGAAACCTTGGAGATTATATAGATCATGCTTCTTACTTTATAGAGGCAAAAACTGAAGTCCAAGGACACAAAGCTACTTAGTTGCAGAGCAGGACTCTATCCTGGGTTTCCATATACATGGTACTGTGTGAACTGTGTACTGCCTCTCAGTTCCCTAGAGTGGATCAAAACACAGAATCTGCGTCCTCTTGTAATTGACTGTATCATTGTTTGAAAGAAAGTGGAATAGACCATGAAAACATTTTTCTTTAGGTTTTTATTTTGTCTAATGTTGGTGTAATACAAAGGATAAACCAGCTGGAAAGAAATCCTCTCTGCCATATGTGTGCGTGAACAGTTATTTAGTACTCCTGTTAGTAACTTTAGAAATAGATGCAAATAACGTGTAGTGGTTGTATTTTCCAGTCTTCTCATTCTCCTGTGTCTCTGTTTTATCTCCCTTCCCTTCTTTCTCTGCTAGACTCTTCTCTGTAGTTCTCCAGCTATGACCAGTTTGCATAGGGGGATAGGTGAAAAGGGAGGGGAATTGAGATACATTCAGCCAAAAGCATTCAGCACAGGCTAGGCTGAAATGCTACTCTAAGCCCTGGAGCTGCAGGTGTGAAAAAAACTGGTTTTCTACCCTTGACGGTTGAATAGTAGGGGGAAAAGTTGTGCAAAAGGACATTTCCAGGGTGGTGTAACTCCTATGAAAGAACCTGTTAAGGACTGGGAGCAATGAAGTGCAGAGGAGGGAGGGCCCATGTAGCTGCCTCTTAGGTGAGGGAAGGTGTTCTAGGAGCTTCATGGGCCTGTCATCTAGCCGGTGAGTAGGATCTCCCATGATGGGCCAAGAAGTTGAAGCGCAGGGCATTTAACCTTTTTACAATATCTCTTTAAAAGAAGCTACACGTTTCCTCTGACCTCTCAATTTGTTAGTGTCAGTGTTCCTCTGTTGCTAGCACCCCATCTCCACCCAGGCCCACTCTTACATGAGGAAGTAGGGACGTGACAGTGAGGTATTTGATTTCAATCATGCAGGGGGAGTGTCAGTGGCAATTCAGATCATTTTAAATTGTTTTGTTTTAGTCTGAAATGTATTTGGTTCTAGTATTTCTTGAAGAGATATTCCTTGACTGCTTCTACAGTCATCTTAAGAAGTGCTGCATTTTCTCATTGTTATTTGTATGCTTTCATTCACATTCTTAAGTTTGTAAGTTGGAATGTTAGAACATAAAAAATGAATTTTCTCCTGACAGAGTTCTTTGCTTTCCCAGTTGCCAAAACAAAGGGGATTTGGCGATGGAGACTTTGTTGGAAGGAATACAAAATCGGGGACATGATGGGTAAGTTTACTTTGACCTTAAGCTTCTCACTGAGTTTAAAAAGCATGTCTGAGTTATGCCTCTGACCATTTTGTGCTTTGGGTACAGAAGCAGAAGTGTGACCAAAATCTAAACTGATCCATGTCGTGTTTGTGGACAGTCTCTCTCCTTGGGGTGTTTCCCTCATCTCAGCAGTGTGAAGCTGGATGCTTACTATCATCCCAGTTAAATTTTCTGCTTTTAAAAAGCAAAAAGGCTATAGAGGTTTTGTGACACTAAGAACAAATGCTTTTTTTTTTTAAAAGTATTTAAGCCTTAGGAGTTATCTCTCTGTGGCCATTCCCAGAAATCTCTGAATCCAATACATCTGTGTCCACTTCTGTTTCTACCTTTGTAACATTTGGTATCTCCAGAAACATTGAAGGACATCAGTAAGTTTACAACAATAAGATAGGATGTGGTAAGTTTCTAATAATAAGTTGGAAAGAAATAGTTGGAATAAATTTGGCTCAAGGATGGAGGTTCTTAAAACAGCTCTTAAAATTGTATTGTCATTTTCCCAATAGCTTACTTGTTTCCAAAGCTTTTTATTTTGTTTGACTAGCTGAGAATGTGACATATCCTTGCCTGGATTCTTCCTGAAAGCTTCCCTAAAATGTTACAGAAGAGCTAGTTGTTGGTTGTGGAAGTCTCACTCACAAACTAGGCTTCAAACATAAACCTTGTGTTTGACCAGTTGACTTAGGCTTTAGGTCGGCTACTGTAGGAAGACAAACTTCCGTGGAATAAGTGATCATCTTAAGTGAGCATTAAAAGGAAAAGCTCAGAGATCCTGTTCTCTGCTTCTGATTATTTGTTGACACTGTTCCACTTCAGGTAGCTTTACATCTGCTATATTTTTACATGTGAAAGATGAAAAGCCACTTGGAGATATGTTCTATGTTCTTAAGGGTCTGTCCTTATTTATAGGGAATTTTTGACATCCTGTGAAGCAGAACTACAGGAGCTCATGAAACAGATTGACATAATGGTAGCTCATAAAAAATCTGAGTGGGAAGGACAGACACATGTTCTAGAAACTTGCTTGGACAACCGTGAACGGGAACTTAAGGCTCTCAGGAGTCAGGTGGGTATGAAACACAAAGAGGTAAAGCAGATGATTTGCTACTCTTTTTGATATTTTCACCTTACCTTTTATAATAAATATGTTTCTTAAATATTTGTTGAAGAAAGCATTTAAAAAATTTTGAATTCAATTTATTTAAAATAAAACACAGTTCACCCATTTCTCCCATCCCCTGATCCAAGCCTTGTCTCTTGCAGCCACCAATCTGTTCTCTATATCTATGAGCTTATTTTTTGTTTGTTTCTGTAGATTCTACATGTAAGGGAGATCATACAATATTTGTCTTTCTTTGTCTGAATTATTTCAGTTAGCATAATGCCTTCAAGGTCTATCCATGCTGTGGCATATGGCAACTTTTTTTATGGCTGAATAATATTCTTTATATATGTGTATGTGTACCGCAGTTTCTTTTTTTTTTTAAATAAATTTATTTATTTATTTATTTTATTTTTGGCTGTGTTGGGTCTTTGTTTCTGTGTGAGGGCTTTCTCTAGTTGCGGCAAGCGGGAGCCACTCTTCATCACGGTGCGCGGGCCTCTCACTGTCGCGGCCTCTCTTGTTGCGGAGCACAGGCTCCAGATTCGCAGGCTCAGTAGTTGTGGCTCACGGGCCCAGTTGCTCCATGGCATGTGGGATCTTCCCAGACCAGGGCTCAAACCCGTGTTCCCTGCACTGGCAGGCAGACTCTCAACCACTGCGCCACCAGGGAAGCCCCCCACAGTTTCTTTATCCATTCATTCATCAATAGATACTTAGGTTGTTTCTAAGTATCTTTGTTATTGTAAATGAAGCTGCAGTGAACAGGGGGGTGCATATATCTTTTTGAATTAATTTTTTTTTGTTTTCTTCAGATAAATACCCAGAGTGGAATTACTGGATCATATGGTAGTTCTATTTTTAATTTTTTGAGGCATCTCCATACTATTTTCCATAATGGTTGCACCAACTTAACATTCTCAACCAAGTGTACAAGGGTTCCCTTTTGTTCACACCCTTGCCAACACTTGTTATTTGTTGTCTTTTTGATACTAGCCATTCTGCAAGGTGTGAGTTGATATCTCTGTGGTTTTGATATGCATTTCCCTGATGATTAGTGATGTTGACCATCTTTTTCATGTACCTGTTGGTCATCTGTATGTCTTCTTTGGAAAAATGTCTGTTTGGATCTTCTGTCCATTTTTTCAGTGGATAGTTTGTTTTTTTTGCTATTGAATTGTAAAAGTTCTTTGTATATTTTGGATATCAGCCCCTTGTCAGATACATGATGTGCAGTTATCTTCTCCCATTCAATAAGTTGCCTTTTCATGTTGTTGATGATTTACTTTGCTGTGTAGAAGCTTTTTAGCTTGATGTAGTCCCACTTATGTAGTTTTGCTTTTGCTGCTTTTACTTTTTTTGCTTTTGTTTTTGGTGCAGATTCAAAACATCATCACTAAGACCTATATCAAGGAGCTTACTGCCTATGTTTTCTTCTAGGAGTTTTATGGTTTCAGGTCTTATGTTCAAGTCTTTAATCCAAATATTTTGAGTTAATTTTTGTGAATGGTGTAAGATAGTGGTCCAGCTTCATTCACTTGCATGTGGCTGTCCAGTTTTCCCAACATCATTTATTGAAGAAACTGTCCTTTCCCCATCGTATATTCTTAAATTAATTGACCATATATGTGTGGGTTTATTTCTGTGATCTCTATTCTCTGTTCTGTTCTATCGATCTAAGTCTCTGTTTTTATGCCAATACAGTACCATTTGTATGTAATAATAGCCTTATAATATACTTTGAAGTTAGGGAGTGTGGTGCCTCCAGCTTTGTTCTTTCTCAAGATGGCTTTGGCTATTCAGTTCCATGCAAGTTTTAGGATTTTTTGTTTTATTTGTATGAGAAATGCCATTGGAATTTTGATAGAGATTGCACTGAATCTGTAGATTGCTTTGGATAGTATGGCAGTTTTAACAATATTGATTCTCTCAATCCATGAGCATAGAATATCTTTCCACTTATTTGTGTCTTTTTCAGTTTCTTTCATTAATGTCTCGTAGTTTTCAGTATACAGATCTTTCACCTCCTTGGTTAAATTTATTCCTAGGTATTTTATTCTTTTTGATGCAGTTGTATATGGGATTGTTTTCTTAATTTCTCTTTTTGATAGTTATTATTTTTAAAAAATAGATTTTTGTGTATTCATATCGTATCCAGTAACTTTATTGAACTCATTTATTAATTCTGTTAGTTTGTGATAGAGTCTTTAGGGTTTCCTAGCTATTTTCATGTGATCTGCAAACAGTGAGTTTTACTTCTGCCTTTTCAATTTGGATGCCTTTTATCTCTTTTTCTTGCCTAACTATTCTGACTGGTATTTCCAATACTATGTTGAATAAAAGTGGTAAGAGTGGACATCCTTGTCCTGTTCCTGACCTTAGAGGAAAAGCTTTGAGCTTTTCAACATTGAGTATGATTTAGCTGTAGGCTTGTCATATATGACCTTAACTATGTTGAGGTATGTTTCCTCTATACCTGCTTTTTTGAGAGATTTGAGATTTTATTATAAATGGATTTAAATTTTGTCAAATGCTTTTTATGCATCTGTTGAGATGATCATATGATTTTTGTCTTCATTTTGTTAATGAGGTGTATCACACTGACTGATTTACAGATATTGGACCATCCCTGTATCCTTAGAATAAATTTCACTTCATGATTGTATATGATCCTTTCAATGTGTTGCTGAATTCAGTTTGATAATATTTTGTTGAGAATTTTTGCATCTATATTCATCGGGGATATTAGCCTGTAAAAAGAAATTTTTTTTGTTCGGTGGCACTCTTGTCTGGTTTTGGTATCAGGCTAATACTGGCCTCATAAAATGTGTTTTGAAAAGATTCCCCCTCTTATATTTTTTGGAAGAATTTGAAAAAGCTTGATATTAATTCTTTTTTGAATGTTTGGTGGAATTCACCAGTGAAGCCATTTGGTCCTGGACTTTTGTTTGTTGAGAGTTTTTGTTTAATGAATTGATCTGCTTGCTGGTAAGTGGTCTGTTCAGATTTTCTATTTCGTCATGATTCAGTCTTAGTAGCTTATATGTTTGTCAGAGTTTATCCACTTCTTCTAGTTTGTCCAATTTGTTGGCATGTAATTTTTCATAGTAGTCTGTATGATCCTTTGTATTTCTGTGGTGTCGCTTGTAATATCTCCTCTTTCATTTCTGACTTACTTGAGTCTTTTCTCTTTATTTTCTTGGTGAGTCTACCTGAGGTTTTGTCAATTTTATTTATCTTTTCACAGAACTAACTCTTAGTTTCATTGATCTTTTCTGTTGTCTTTTTAGTCTCTATTTCATTTATTTCTGCCCTAATTTACTAACTTTGGGCTTTTTTTGTTCTTTTTCTAGTTCCTTAAGGTGTAGTTAGGTTGTTTGTCTGAGGCTTTTCTTGTGTCTAGAGGTAGGTGTTTATCACTGTGCACTTCCCTCATAGAACTGTTTTTGCTGCAATCTGTAAATTTTGGCATGTTACCTTTCCATTTTGTTTTTCTCAAGGTATTTTTTTATTTCTCTTGATTTCTTCTTTGCCCATTGGTTATTCAGTAGCATGTTGTTTAATCTCCACATATTTGTGTATTTCCCATTTTTCTTCGTGTAATTTCTCATTTCATGCCATTGTGGTTGGAAAAGATGCTTGATATGATTGCAGTCTTCTTAAATTTATTAAGACTTGATCTGTGGCCTAACATATGATCTATCTTGGAAGATGTTCCATATACACTTGAGAAGAATATGTATTCTGTTGCTTTTGGATAGAATAGTCTATAAATATGTGTTAAGTCCATCTGGTTTAACATGTTGTTTAAGGCTGATGTCTCCTTATTGATTTTCTGTCTGGATGATCATTGATGTAAGTGGGATATTAAAGTTCCCTACTGTTATTGTATTGCTGTCTATGTCTCCCTTTAGGTCTGTTAATAATTGTGCTACATGTTTAGGTGCTCCTATGTTGGCTGCATAAAGATTTACAAATGTTATATCCTCTCATTGGATTAACCCCTTTATCATTATGTAATGTCTTCTTTGTCTCTTATTAAAGCATTTGTATTAAAGTCTTTTTTTTTGTGTGTGTGATATGAGTATAGCTACTCCATCTTTCTTTTCCGTTTCCATTTGTGTGGAATCTCTTTTACCATCCCTTCACTTTCAGTCTGTGTCCTTATATCGAAATTGTATCTATTACAGGCAGCATATATAGGTGTGTCTTGCTTTTTATTCCTTCAGCCACTCTATGTCTTTTTGTTGGAGAATTTAGTCCATTTACATTTAAAGTTATTATTGATGGGTATGTGCTTATTGCCATTTTGTTAATTGTTTTCTAGCAGTTTTTGCAGTTTCTCTCTGTTCCTTTTTTCTTCCCTTGCTCTCTTCCTTTGTGGTTTGATGACTTTCTTTAGTGGTATGCTTATGTTCCTTTCTTTTTCTCTTTTGTGTATTTATTCTAGGTTTTTGCTTTGTGGTTGACGTGAGTCTTACACTTAACAACTTATATCTATAACAGTCTGTTTTAAGTTGATAGCATCTTAAGTTTGATCCCATTCTAAAGCTCAACACTTACTCTCATGTTTTATGTTTTTGATGTCACATTTTATGTATTTTTACCTTGTGTATCTTTTAGCTAATTATTGTAATCATAGTTCTGTCTTTTAACCTTTATACTAGCTTTATTAGTGATTAATCCACTACCTTCACTATATATTTATTTTTCCGGTGAGATTTATCCTTTCATATGTGTTCTTGTTACTAATTAGCATCCTTTCTTTCAGCTTAAAGAAATTCCTTTAAAGTTTGTTGTCAGGCCAGTTTAGTTTAGTGGTGGTGAACTCCTTTAACTTTTGCTTCTCTGGAAAACTTGTTATCTCTTCTTCAATTCTGAATGAAAACTTTGCTCGGTAGAGTATTCTTGGTTGGAAGTTTTCTTCTTTCAGCACTTTGAATGTATCATGCTTTCTGGCCTGCAAAGTTTGTGCTGAAAAATCTGCTGATAGTTTTATGAGGGTTCCCTTGTATAGAACTAGTTGCTTTTCTTCTGCTTCTTTTAAGATTCTCTCCTTGTCTTTAACTTTTGACATTTTAATTATAATGTGTCTTGGTGTGGGTCTCTTTGGTAGCATCTTTTTTGGGACTCTCAGGGCTTCCTGGATCTGGACGTCTGTTTCCTTCCCCAAGTTAGGGAAGTTTTCAGCCATTATATTTTCAAATAAGTTTTCTGCCCCTTTCTCTCTTCTTCTGGGAGCCCTATGAAGTAAATGTTAGTCTGTTTGATGTTGTTCCATAAATTCCTTTTTTCATTCTTTTTTCTTTCTGCTGCTCTGGTTGGGTAAGTTCCACTGCCTTGTCCTTGAGTTGACTGATATTTTCTTCTGCTTCACCTAGTCTGCTGTTGAACCCCTCTAGTGTATTTTTTTCAGTTCAGTTAATGCATTCTTTGGCTCTGTGACTTCTATTTGGTACTTTCTTATATTTTTTCATCTCTTTGTTGAAGTTCTCACTGTGTTCATCCATTCTTCTCCCCATCTTTATGACCATTACTTTGAACTCTTTATCAGGTAAATTACTGATCTCCATTTCGTTAAGATTTTTTCTGAGGTTTATCTTGTTCTTTCATTTGGAACATATTCCTCTGTTTCTTCAGCGTGCTCGACTCTCTATTGGTTTCTGTACAGTAGATTAAACAACCACTTCTTCCGGTCTTGATTGAGTGGCCTTGTGTAGGAGATGAACCTTGTTATTCAACCCTGCCTCAGCTCCTGGTTGTCTCTCAAACCTCTATGCTTGTCCAGGTAGCCTATTATATTTTTAGTAGCTCCCAGTAGTTGAGGATGTGCCAAAACCTGTCACTGTCCCAGAGTGGAGGATCTCAGCACCTAGATTCAGGTTGACTGGAATCTGGACCCTCAGGCAGCAGCTTTTAAAGTATGCAAATATATACAGTTCTGAGGGGCTGTGAGGGTAGGCCACATTGGTCCTCAGAGCCAGGTGATCTGGAGGTGTCCACTATGTGGGGTCCAGATGAACTATTTTCTGGGTGATACTGATGGGTTGGAGCAAGGCAGAGGGAGAGTGCCTAGATGGCGTCCACAGCCTGTGTTTCTTGATAGCAACTCCGTAGGCCACTGAATGTGAGCCAAATCTGAAGCCTGCTCCTCAGGCCGAAGGTCCAAGACAAGTAAAGATAAAGAGGACTCTTTCACAGAAACCCTAGGGAGTGTGCCTCATTCTGCTTTCTGTGCAGTGCCTTGGGGTTGGCAGCCTGCCAAGAACTATCCCTCTGATTGCCATAGTCTTGTGGGATCCAGGAATGCAAATCCCTCCAGTCACCTAGAGCTAGGTAATTGAGGGGAGTCCCCTGGGCACCAGCCACGTGTATAGCTACCCTCCAGGAAACACTGGTGCACTAGAGGCAGCAGAGTGTGAGAGCAAAGGTAGCACCTGCCCTCCAAGGTCTCTGGAAAGGATTACAGTCAACCCCAAGATGCATGCCTAATCAGAAGCTTGCCCCTCAGTTAGCAGTCAGGATGATCAGTTAATAGTCTCCCTTCGCAGAAAGATTGAGCTCCTGGGTCTGTTGCCTTTGCTGTGCCCTTGGGGTTGTAACTGTTTAAGAACTCTTTCTCCTTGGGCTACAGCCCTGTAGGACCTATGAGTATAAGCCCCACTGACCACCAGAGCCAGTTGATGTAGAGGTGTTCCCTAGCATCAGTCACAAAAATCCAGGCACCAGACAGGGGCATGAGCTCCTTTCTGGGTGAAACCAATTATTACAGTTCCTTGGGACCCAGAACACAAGCTCCCCTGGCCTCCAGAGCCAGGTAACCAAGAATCATATCCTGGGTAGCAGCTGTAAAAGTCAGGACACCTGATGTGTGTAAAAGCTCCCTGCTGAGAGATACTGGTGCTCTGGAGCACAGCAAAGGTAGTGCCTGCCAGTCTTTGTTCCCAGAGCGTTCCAGCAGGCTTCTAGATACGTGTGTTGAACTAGATTCCTGCCCCTCTGATGGAGGTTTTAATATAAGCAGGTGAGCCTTATTCACTTTAAGTCTAGGCATGATTGGCTGCCTCTGAGCTGGACTCTGGGGTGGGTGAGTCCAAGCACACGAGCCCTCTAAGAGGTGTTTCTCATCACTATCATTTTGTGGGTCTTAGGACACAAGACCCATTGGTTTTCAAAAATTAGATGTTTTGGGGGCTTATCTGTCAAGTGCATGTCTTAAAAGCTGGGGTGCCCAATGTGGGGTCTGAATCCTTTGCTCTTCAGGGAGTTTTGAGTTCCCTTCTGGTTGTTGGTTGCTAAATCAGGGGTGAGGTTTATGGTGAGATTGTGTCCCCATCTCCCCTACAGGCTTTTGTATGGTTTTCTTCTCTTTTACCCAATGTGTAGTCGTCACGCAGCCAGCCTTTAGGTTCTTTTTTCGAGAAGAAATTGTTCCATATTTAGCTGTAGATCCAGTGAGTCTGTCGGAGGAGGTGAGTTCAGTATCTTCCTACACTGCCATCTTGAACTGGTGATACTGTCTTTTTCATAATGCAAAGAAAGCATTTGTGTGTCAAATTCTGATGGTTTCTTTCAGAAGAAGAATTCATTGGTGAAAATGCATAAGAGTATTAATATTTATTTCAAGGATCATGTTACCTTGGTCACATGTAATACATACAATAACTTCTTTAAGAAAATGTGAAGGGTGTCACATGATCTTTGTAAAAACCTTCATTCTATTACATGCCTATGTTAATAATCACCGAGTTTAGCGAACATTGTTTTTGGCCTCATTGTATGACTAGTGTAAAAAGTTAAGCCCCAAATTCAATAATTGGCTTCTTTTGGTTAGGTTTAAAATAAAATTCAGAAAACTCTTCTTAAAACATTTATATTTGTGGGCTTCCCTGGTGGCACAGTGGTTGAGAGTCCGCCTGTTGATGCAGGGGACACGGGTTTGTGCCCCGGTCCGGGAGGATACCACATGCCGCAGAGCGGCTGGGCCCGTGGGCCGTGGCTGCTGGGCCTGCGCGTCCGGAGCCTGTGCTCCGCAACGGGAGAGGTGAGAGGCCTGTGTACCGCAAAAAAAAAAAAAAATTATATTTGCACTTGTTAACAATTAGGGAAAAAGAAAGAAAAGAGGAAAATAAATATTATTTGCGATCTCATCACCCAATGTTATTGGTGATTTGGGGGAAAAGTTTAATAACATTTGCTAATTGATTTCTCTCTCTTTTTTTTTTTTTTGGTATGCGGGCCTCTCACTGTTGTCGCCTCTCCCGTTGCGGAGCACAGGCTCCGGATGCGCAGGCTCAGCGGCCATGGCTCATGGGCCCAGCCGCTCCGCGAGATGTGGGATCTTCCCGGACCGGGGCACGAACCCGCGTCCCCTGCATCGGCAGGTGGACTCTCAACCACTGCGCCACCAGGGAAGCCCTGATGATTTCTCTTAATTTAGCTGGTACAGTGAAAAGAACATTGAATATTGGAAGGGAAGCAGAAAGCATATATAAGTGCAAGAATTGCCCCTAAATTTCTAGCATCAATGTTGATCTCAGAAGGATTGGAAGAGTTGTAGGGAAACACTGGTCCCAAGCCCCACTTGGATGGGCTTTCCTACCAGTAGGATCACCAGTGCTGTCATTCAGCTTCTTCAGGGGTGCTTCTGTGAGTGGTAGATTCTGTTGATGATACTCACTTATCAAGAGTATTTTAGAAATGTTTCATGTCACAAGGAAAGAGTTAGGCTTCATAAAGTGTTGTTTTCCTTGTCAAGAGAATCTCTCAATTGGCCATGTGCACATGGGTCATTGGGTCATTGGGTCAAAGCAGTACAGTTGACCCTTGAACAACGTGGGGGTTGGGGGCATCAACCCCTAATGCACTCGAAAATCCACATATAACTTTACAGTCAATCTTCCTTATCTGAGATTCCACATCCATGAATTCATGTAGTACTATAGTATTTATTGAAAAAAAAAATCCATATATAAGTGGACTCATGCAGTTCAACCATGTTGTTCAAGGGTCAACCATACATAGTAACATTGGCCGTGTTAGATTTAGATTCAGTGTTCTGAGAATGCCACTTGCTAAACTGGAATTTATTTTAAAATTTGGGTAGACTTTTGAGAATGTATTTTAAAATTACACCTCATGGGACTTCCCTGGTGGCGCAGTGGTTAAGAATATGCCTGCCAATGCAGGGGACATGGATTTGAGCCCTGGTCCGGGAAGATCCCACATGCCACGGAGCAACTAAGCCCGTACGCCACAACTGCTGAAGCCCGCGTGCCTAGAGCCCGTGCTTCACAACAAGAGAAGCCACCACAATGAGAAGCCTACACACCACACGAAGGTTAGCCCCCACTCGCTGTAACTAGAGAAAGCCCACGTGCAGCAGTGAAGACCCAATGCAGCCAAAAATAAATAAATAAATTTTTAAAAATTAAAAAAAGTAAAATTAGACCTCATGAAAAGATATAGAAGGTGGGTAAAAAAGTGCGTGGAATGATAATCATATTTGATTTTTTAAAAATCGTAATTTAGGTAGGGTCAGTGCTCCTTGGTAAGTTACTTTAGTTACTACTTCTTTATTTCTCCTGGGGCAAAACAAAAGTAGTTCTGTTTAGAAAGTTAAGGTGATAGTGCTTTCCTAGTTAAAAAACACTGTACAGTTGACCCTTGAACAACCTGTGAATTAGGGGCACTGATCCCCGATGCAGTTGAAAATCTACATATAACCTTACAGTTGGCCCTTGTATATGTATCTGTTCTGAATCTGCAGATTCAACCAACTTTGGGTAGTGTAGTACAGTAGTACATATTTATCGAAAAAAATCCATGTATAAGTGGACCTGCACAGTTCAAACCGTCAACTATATATGTGGATATCTAAGTTGTTTACTTTGTTAGAAACCCATTAAAGAAATTCCTGTGTGTGTGATCATGAGAATATTCATGCCGAGGCTGTTGAAACTTATTCCTGCAGCTTAGTTTTGATGTCAAGGGCATTACTGCACTACATGCAGTAATAAAACTACTCATTTTATTGCACTTCACTCTATAATGCTTTGCCGATATTGTATTTTTTTACAAATTGAAGTTTTGTGGAAACCTTGTGTTGAACAAGTCTGTTGGCACCTTTTTTCTTATAGCATTTGCTCACTTCATGTCTCTGAGTCACATTTTGGTGATTCTTGCAATATTTCAAATCCTCTACCAACATATAGATTATGACCCACTGAAGGCTCTGATGATGGTTAGCATTTTTTTCTTTAGCAATAAAGTGTTTTTAAATTAAGATATATACATTGTTTTTTAGACATAATACTCTTGCACACTTAGTTGACTACAGTACAGTGTAAACATAACATTTATATGCACTGCGAAACCAAAAAAATTCATGTGACTCATTTTATCACAGTATTTGCTTTATTGTGATCTGGAAGGAACCTGCAGTATCTCTGAAGTATGCCTGTACTTAATACCTTAAAGAGGAATTAAAGAGATTGAGTAGATAGGTTCCTTGGTAAAGATTTGAAGATTACAGGTTTGGCCTGGGGACATAAAAGATATTTAGAAATATAGCTGTCAATGATTTGCTGCTTCATTGATTGGGTTGCTAGAAGTTGATTAAATTTCTAGAGGTAAATACTAACTATAGGAATCTGTTCCATAGAGTTTGTCTGTGAAATTGTAATTTCACTGTTATTGGTAATAATATGTTTATAATCTACTTTGAAAAGCACATGATAGAAGAACTAGAATATAGAGCTTTAAGTTTTTGTCAGTTTTATTTGTTTGAAAGTTTCAGTCCTAGAAGCAGTTAGTCCTATGGTATAAACCAGTGCTACTGAAATGACAGGTCCATGGTGAGATGAAAGGATTGCACCAGAATGTAAAGTAGTACATTGCATCCTTCACTTCACGGAAAGTTTTGCTGTATAAAAATGTCAGTTGCACTAAACAGTGTGTTTTGTAACATAGTTGATTACATTCTGCTTCAGGGTTCTTATCTCACACTGGATTGCTGTTGTGACCAGCTCCAGCCCATCTGCAGATCATACTTGGAGGAGTACTAGTATAAACAACTTGTTGCATAAGTGAATGATCTGTTTTCTGATTACATTGTTGGGATTGGATTGGTTTTAATGGACGTTTCTGCTGCTGTTACCTTCTAATGCCCTACAGAGCAGGTAGAGCTAATGAAACAAGTAAGGAATTTGGAGTCCTGGCTGTGCCTTTTCTCAGCTGAATGGCCTTGGACAAATAATTTAACCTCTCTGAGCCCATTTCATCATGTGTAAAATTAGGATATAATCCCTATGTTCCCATGTTGTTGTGAAGATTGAGTTACGGTTTTAAGAAACCACTTTGAAAACTCTAAATTGTAGTTAAAACGATATCATCCATACTGACAGTTTTCAAACCTCTCTTCCATTTCTCTGATGCCATCTCTTGCTCTCAGCAATTAAGCTCTTTCTTCCTCCTCTTTTCCTTTAAGAAATTTAGATATTGTTGCATGCCCACTAAGAACCAGACTCTGGTAAATAAATGAAATTAAACAATCTTTTCTTCACATTTTATACTTATGCTTGCCTTACATAGTAAATGAAAAGAAAAATGGTTCTACAAAGCTCGTAAGAAAAAACAGTGATCATCTGCCCTAGTCCTCTGAACCTAGGATTCTTGCTTCTCTGAGGCAGTCATTTCAGTGTCTTTTACTCTTTTTTTGTTATTCTCTTCATATTTCTATATAACATTTTATGGCAATCTTCTTAATTTTCAGTTTTAACTATTTATCTAATAACTTGCTGCTATGGAAATTAAGGGCTTTGCTCTCATATACAATTTCCATCCCCTCATCCCGCCAGAATTGTATATCTTAATTTTTCGTTAGGTCAGTGTTTAGTGTTTATATCATTAAGATGGTAATTATTATTTACAACTGAGTCAGATAGCATAATAATAATCAAGCTTATTTCTTGTGCAATGTTTTTGTTTTCTGGGGAATTAGTAACTGTCTCATTTTTATTTGCTTTTTTAAAAAGTACCTTCTCAATGATAGGAAGAATTGATAATGCCAGTATCTAGATTTGCCATGGATCTCTTTCTTTTATTGCTTCTACTTTTTTTTCACTTTTGTTGTCTTATCTCCTTGTATGTGTAGGGTTACTTTCTGAGTGGATTATCAAGCACTGTATTTGTAAAATTATTTGAAGAAATAGTTTAAGACACAGAATAGTGTTTGTTTTTTTTTTCCTTTGGAGAAAGTTTAGGTTGTTTTTTCCAAGTTCCTGGAATCCCTAGCACTTTGGAGATGCCTGGGGACAGACGTTAGCACTCTCTTAAGATCATCTTAAACTGATTTCAGAGATTCAGATGTCTGCAGTTGATTGGCAATTTCAAGAAGGCCTGTTCTACATCTGGCTCATTCTTACTCCTAGGGTACAGCCTTTCAGGGTCCCAACTCAAAGCAAGGATGGGTTCAGAGCTGTCTTGGGCACAAAATCTTTTATTCTCTTAGCCCCTTGAAGTTATCAAAACTCCCATTTGGCCTCTTATCCTTTCAGCTGCCTTCTCTAGTTTCAGTTAATACTTGCCCCAAACTCTGGGCTCACCTCCCTCCACCTCTAGCCTAGCCCAGATGCTGACCTGGTAATTCTTCCCTATCATGTTAGCGCTTGACTTCAGGCACAGTTTTTAAGAAATCTTACTTATATAGTTGTCCTCAGTGTATGGACTGGCCCAGAATACCTAGTCTGCAATTACCAAATGTTAAAGTCTGAAAGATTCACATTTAACTAAAAACATCCTGAGTGAAATTTACTACTAAATTCTACAGCCAATCAAACTTTCAACCAGATGTGAAAAGAGAATAAAGGTATTTTCAGACATGTAAAATCTCAAAAGAATGTTCTACCAAAATGAGAAGTAAACTTACAAAGAAGATGACAGAGAATTTTTTTAAAAAGCAAAAAGCAGAAAAGCACAGAAAGCCTCCAGAATAATGGTGAAGGGAGTTCCCAAGATGACAGCTATACAGGTAGCCTAGAGTAACTTACCAATATTTGAGAATGGCAAGCTCCAGGAAGGATGTTTTCACAGGAAGAAAGAAAGTAAAAGAAAGAAAAGGAAAGGAAATTGCAATAGCTTTGTTTACTGTGTTCAAGGAGATAAAAGATAAGATTGAGCATTTCTTATCTTTTGAAAAAATTGGAAACTATTAAAAGATGAGTGGAAATCATAATGTTGAAAAATAGAATAAACGAAATTAAGGCCTTTAAGATTAAGAGATAATTGGTGAACTGGAAGATATGACAGAAGAAAATGTTTGGAATAAAGCACAGACAGAATGATAGAAAATATAGAAGAGAGGATAAGAGAAAAGAGGATACAGTGAGAAGGTCAAATATGAGTGTTTTGGGGATCCCTGAAGGAGAAAACAAAGTGAGAATGGGCTAAAGCAATATTTGAAGATAAATTGACCGAGATTTTGCCAAAAGTGAGGAAGGCCGTGTACTTAAGAAATCTGAAAACCTCAAGCAAGATAAACAGAAAGAAATATTTACCTAGGTTGAAAACTAAAGACAAAGAGGACATCTGAAAAGTTATCAAAGAAAACAAAATAAAACAAAACCAGATATTTACCAAGAAAAAAAGGTGATCTACGAACGGCTTCTAACAGCTGACTTGTCAGCTAAAACAGTGAAAGCCAGAAGACAATAGAATGATGTCCACAAAGAAATGACTTTCTTCCCTGCCAAACCAGAAATAAATTCTATACCCAGAATAAAGGTGAAATCAAGACATTTTCAGATCAACAAAGATTGAGAGAATTTGTCACTAGGAGACCTGCACCAAGGAAATACTAAAAGAATGTTCTTCAGGCAGAAGGAAAGTGACCCCAGATGGAAGCTCAAGAGATAAAGGAAGAAACGAAAGGCGACAGTAGATATGTGGGTAAATCTAAACAAATATTTACTGTATATAACAACAAGAGCCTTCAGTTGAACATATATGTGGAATTATGATGGCATTTCAATCAAGTTGGTGGGGGGGTAAATGGAATTAAAGTATTTCTGTAGTCCTTGGGTTGCCTGGGAATTGGTAAAACTAATGTTAATGTTAGCTAATGTTAATCTAATTAACGTTAGTTAAGTCTAGTGTTAATTAGTTAAGTTTTAGTCTTGAGAGAACCATTAAAAGTATATAGTAATATGTTAATAGAGTATATGTCTTCTAAGCTAACAGAAGGAGAAAAATGAAGTAAGAAGTTATCAGCCCCAAAGAAGGCAAGAAAGGAGAGAAAAAGGAACATAGGAACGTAGAGCTTATTAAGTACAAATAGCACTTAGTAAGACAATAGATATAAATCGAAAGAGGTCCCGTAAATGTAAATGTACTAAATGGCTTAATTAAAAGATAAAAATTGTCCAACTGGGTAAAGATAATTGAACTCAATTATTTGATGTTTATAAAGATACAGCAAAGTTGAAAGTAAAATGTAAAAAATATATACCATACAAACACTTTGAATAGAGAGATGGTGTAGCTAAACTGTACTTGAAGCAGAAGTAGTGAACGTTACCAAAGGTGAAGAGAAACACTTCATAATGATAAAATATGAAACCTCCGTATATGTAACTGTAGCAGATATTCTTATTGGCCTGTATCACATCCTCCTTGCCCCCTCATTTCACCTGGATATTACATACAGCTCACTGTGCACTGCCAGCATCTCACTACACTGTGCTTCTCTTTCTGGAAACTTAAAAGCTGCTCAGGTGAAACCTGGGATTGTGGAGGCAGTTAACACTCCTGGGGCAAGCCTCAAGCAGTGGAGGGACTGGAATCGGTGGATAAACTCTCCAACTTCCCATCCCTTAGAGGGACAATTCTGAAACACATTCTGTTTGTTTCCTTGGTGAGTTCCCTGTGGGAGCGGCTCCAGCACTTACTGCAGAAATCAGCTCAGTAACACACTTTATTGGCTTTCCTTCCTTCTCTGGATCTCTCTCTTCATTTCCTTACTGTGTTTCCTGGGATCACCTCCATTACCTAACTGCCCTAAAATCTACACTTTTGGGAGAACTCAAACTAAGACCAAAAAAAATCTGAATTTGTAAGTTTCTAATTTTAAATTTCTCTCTGTTTCTCTTATCTGTATGCAAAGAGTGGCAGAACTACAAGGAGGAATAGATGAAGCCACAATTGTAGTTGGGCATTTTAACCCAATTTTCTTAGTAGCTGATGGAACAAGAGACAGATATCAGTAAGGATGTAGATTTGAGCACCATGATCAACAAACTTGACCTAATTTATATATACAGAACATTGCACAAGAGAACTGTGGTGTACGGTTTTTTCCAGCACAAGCAACTCTTTCCAAAACTGACCATATGATAAATCTTGACACAACTCAGAGTCTTGAAATAATGGAGTATGTTCTTTGAACATAGTGGAAACAAGTTACAAAAAGATACCTAAATACTAAAAACCCTTTGACATACTTTTGTAAATGTTTTTCTCAGTTTATTTTTAATTTTAATGGAATTTTTTCAAATATAGAAGTTCCATATTTTGCAGAGTCAAATCTGTCATTCTCAAATGACTCATTAGTTTTAAGCTCAGTTTCTCCCTATCCAGGAATTCAGTAAATACTCATTTAAATAAAAAAAAAAATTAAGTAGTTTTTTCTATTTTATTGGCTATACTTAATCATTCCTCTGGTTTGAACTTCAGAATCACTTTTTCGTTCCAAAAAAGAATTCTACTAGAATTTTTAATTGCAATTGCATTAACTCCTTGTTCTTATAAGAATTTTATTTTTGCATTTTTTAATTCAGGTATAATTGAGATATAACATTATATTAGTTTAGTTATACAATGTAATGATTCGATATTTGTATATATTGTGAAATGATCACCACAGTAAGTCTAGTAACATCTGTCACCATACATAGTCACAAAATTTTGTTTTCTTGTGATGAGAACTTTTAAGATCTACAGTTTTTTTATTTTTAAATTACCATTCTGTATTGTGATTGAGATTACTACTTACCGTTCCCAGTTCTTCCTTTCCCTTCTAGCTGTTAGTAGATGAAATGCTAACTGGTTATTGAGAGATGTAGAGAAATGCTGATGGATATTGATGGAAGTGAGGGCTGGGCATGAGCTAGCTGTGGCTGGCATCAAACCACTGAAAAATGGGTTAGGATAACATGCTCACTCTGGCTGGTGAAACTGGTTTTCTTTGAAGTGGGGTAAATGGTAAAGCAGGTACAAGTCTCCTGCTATCTTTCTGTCTGATGTTACTATTCTGTACTTTGATTTATAGAATTTATTCTTGAAGTCTTATAGATTTTTGTTCCATATTTTTAGATTCCAAGGTTCTTGTAACTTTATCTCTCTTAATTTTTTGTGAGGTTTTTTTTGATAAAAAGAGTTGGGGAGAATAAATGAGACAGAGGAAGTTTCTCTCTAAACCTAGCAATTCTAGAACAATTGCTCATTTTCCATTTTTTGGCATTGTTATGGATTATTAAATAATTAGATATTTGACTTCCTGAGAAATTATACAGTTGAGAATGTGTATTCACAGATAAGTACAAAGGTTATTTCCTATTTTTGTGTTTCAGGGTTATTGTTTCAATGCTAATAGTGAAAAATGCTACCACCTCTCTGCTTTTAGGTTGGAATGTTGCATCAGCAGGTTGAAGAACATGAAAAAGTCAAGCAAGAGATGGCCATAGAGTATAAGCTGGAGTTAAAGAAACTACATGAAGAAGTAAGATTTTAATTCTGTTATGTGTTGTATAATTCTGTCTCTTCAACCCATGAGAATTTTGTTAACGAGCCAGTTTCTACTTCATAGAGTGGATGTATATATACTAAGGGAGGTGCAGGGGTGGAAATCTATTTCTCTGTTCTTAAACCCAGGTAAAGAATCTTGCCTATTTATATGTTTGATACTACCTACAACAGCGATTCTAAAATGTGTTTGTTGGTTGAGGACCTGAAAGAAATAGAGCTATTTTTGTATAATACCATGAAATACTGATACCAAAAGCTTATATTAAATGTTTTAATTTTTAAGTTGAATCAGTTACTAGATTTTAAATAATGGAGGATCCAAAGGTTTCAGAAGCATTTTGGGATAGATAAGAAAAGTAAGAAAATTCTATCAGTTAACTCAATTTTATTCTTCAGATTGGGAAAAAACTGCTTTTATTTTCATTTAATTCCACAGTACTCCTCTCTTGCTTACTTACTCAGTGTTCCGCAGGAGAATGGTTCAAGAACCACAGGCCTAGAGAAGAGAGACAGGGTTTTTATTTGCTGCTTTTATTGTGGGGGTGGGTTTAGGGGCCCCTAAGTGCAAGGCGACTGTACATTGTAAGAAAAATTAACTTCTGTTTATAAAATATTTTCCCTTTATTTTTCTTTGACTCAATATATTTCTTTTCTGGTGTTTATTTTTTATATGTAGTTTTGAGTTGTTATTTTATCTGACATGCTGTCTGTTTTCAGGGATACTAGTTAGCTCTATGCGTGCTTTCATAATGCCAATTTGTTGTATCAGCACTGTTTACACATTCTTAAATTTTAAGTCTAGAAATAACTGTGTCTACAGTTAGGCAGACTGAAGAGAAGCTATGAAAAACTACAGAGAAAACATGTAAGAGACTTCAGAGGAAATGCCAGAAATCACAGGGAAGATCGGTCTGAAATTGAGAGATTAACTGGAAAAATAGAGGTATGTTCATAGTACTGATTTGCTCATAGTGATTGTCAGCCTTCATGTAGGAAAATGCTGTTTCTAATAGTGCTATTTCCTGAAACCAATTTTCTCTCATCTCCAGGACTACTACTGAGCTGTTTCAAAGGTGGGAGGGTGATCCACTGTGCATCCTGTCACCAGGATGGTTACTAGCTATCAGTAACTCTCAACAGGGCAGTACCCTCCTTTGAAGGCATTGGAAATGTATGGAGACATTGTTTCGGTTGTCAGAATGGCTGGGAGTGAAACTGGTGTGTAGGGCACAGGGACCAGGGACACTAAACATGGCTGGGACTTTTCCACACAGGAAGGAGTATTGAACCCAAAATGCCAATATTGAGGAACATTGACGACCAGTTACTAGCTGTCCTCCATGGGCAGTGTCCTTGTCTTATTTATCACCTAACAGAGTAGGGACTTAGTAAGTGTTGAAGGTACTAAGTGTTGAAGCTTTTTTGTACAGAGTACTCTGCATATCAGATTGTTTATCGTCAGTTCCCATTTAGATATGGTAAGTCACTTACCTCCCCCTTTGCTGACTTTGTTTTTATTAAGACTGAATAACTCCATTATTATTGTATATATTGATTCCCTAGAGGAGTTAAGGGAGTGGTGGGTTAAAACCACCAAGAGTAGATGAAAGAGCAGCACGAGGCTGTCACTTTTTTCCCCTTGGATCCCCTCTGTCTGTGCTCTTGGTTCTCAACGGTACCTAAGAGTCACCCAGGGCCCTCTTTAGGCTCTCAGAGATTTTGATCCAGTTGTATGGCATGCGAGCTAGGACTCTGCATTTTATCTAGCTTCCCTAGCCAATGCTAATTTGAGAAACATTGTTCAACATCTTTGTGTGATTACTTACAATTTTTCTACTCAGTGACCTGTCACCCACAAATGCCAGTATATTATTACTACCTAGAATTTTAATTTCTGCATTTAATTTTTTTTATATCTCAATATTTTTATACATTTGAAGAGCTTAGAATCAGATACTGCTGTCCCTCCAGCCCTCTTCAGTGAAATCTGGGTCTTTTTTGAAAAACCCCTCATGTTCTTGTTCCCCATTACCACTTCCTGACCATTGTCTTTTCTTTGTACCTCAGAAACTCCATCTTATTTTTTTTTTAACATCTTTATTAGAGTATAATTGCTTTACAATGGTGTGTTAGTTTCTGCTTTGTAACAAAGTGAATCAGTTATACATATACATATGTCCCCATATCTCTTGCCTCTTGCGTCTCCCTCCCTCCCACCGTCCGTATCCCACCCCTCTAGGTGGTCACAAAGCACCAAGCTGATCTCCCTGTGCTATGCGGCTGTTTCCCACTAGCTATTTTACGTTTGGTAGTGTATATATGTGCATGCCACTCTCTCACTTTGTCCCAGCTTACCCTCCCCCTCCCCGTATCCTCAAGTTCATTCTCTAGTAGGTCTGCACCTTTATTCCTGTCTGGCCCCTAGGTTCTTCTGACCATTTTTTTTTTTTAGATTCCATATATATGTGTTAGCATACGGTATTTGTTTTTCCCTTTCTGACTTACTTCACTCTGTATGACGGTTTCTAGGTCCATCCACCTCACTACAAATAACTCAGTTTCATTCCTTTTTATAGCTGAGTAATATTCCATTGTATATATGTGCCACATCTTCTTTATCCATTCATCTGTCGATGCACACTTAGGTTGTTTCCATGTCCTGGCTATTGTAAATAGAGCTGCAATGAACATTGTTGTACGTGACTCTTTTTGAATTATGGTTTTCTCAGGGTATGTGTCCAGTAGTGGGATTGCTGTGTCGTATAGTAGTTCTATTTTTAGTTTTTTAAGGAATCTCCATACTGTTCTCCATAGTGGCTGTATCAATTTACATTCCCACCAACAAGAAAATCCATCTTTGATTTTCATGTCATCAGCATATACCACCAACCAGTGTACATACAGCCAAAGTTAGTCATCTTCTGATCCCTGGTTACTCCCCTGTTCAAAGACTTCAGCTCCCAGTTCACTGTCATTCTCTCCAGCCTTGTTCTTATCATAATTCTTGAGGATTTCAGTATCCACAGAGTTGATGCTTATAATACTGTGGTCTTTGAGTTCCTTGGTGTTCTTTCCTCCACGGATATTTTGATCTCCTATCTGTCTCTTCTCCCTTTTCCCATTGTCCTTCCTTAGGTGTTATTACCAATACTTGCAACCCTCCTAGAATCACATTTTTAAGCATCACATTCTCCAACTACCATCCCTGTCTTTTCAGCTCTCTCCCTCTGGCTCCTGATGCTCGATACTCACCTGACCCCCTCATCCCTTAAAGTGCTTGGATCCTGCCACTTGTCACTGCTCTGTCTCTACCTTGTGTCCTCAGTTACAAGTCCTTACCCAGCTTCCATCCCATGGTTACACTCCTTATATTCCCCTTCAATTCTGTGCTCTCTCTTACTTCATCGCCTTTGCTTGGCAAAACTGTAACTCTCATTAAATCCAGCTTTCTCCCCACTTTCTACCTGTCGTGTGGCAGACCATGGCTGGAGAAAAATATAATCGTGCTGACTGGCCTCATTTTAAATTCATGGTCACTCACCTCAAATGGGTCCTCATGCTGCCCAGAATCATATTATATTTCCCCTCACTCTCCTACTTTCCATAATGACTGTTTCATACGTTCTCTTTTCTTGAATTTTCAACACTTTTCCCCACATCCTCACTTTTGGATGATGATCTTTCTTTCTATTTCATTGAGAAAATAGAAAATAATTTTCACAAACTTCCAGCCTTGTGTCTATCTGCCTATTTGCAACTGCACCCGTATACTCTGCCTTCCTGCTGGAGGGACTGTCCATGCTCTCCCTATTCCCTACCCATGACATTACTCTAGAAATGCTCCTCTCTTCTGCATCATCAGGTTTTTCCTCCCTACTGGATATTTTCCACCAACATGCAAACTTACCCCCTCTTAAATATCCTTTCTTGACCTCTCTCTTCATACTCTGGATACTGCCCCATTTTTTTCCTTCATTTTATAACTAAACTACTTTATGTACCTATACTTGTCTCCAGTTCCTTTCCTTCCATTTTTCTTACACCCACTCAGTAAGGCTTTTGCCCCCTCTCTCTGCAGAAGCTATTTGCATGGAGGTCACCAGTGACTTCCCCATTACTCAAGCCTGTGGCCAGCCCTCATCTTCCCCATCCTGTCTGCAGCACTGGACCCAGCTGGTCTCCGTCCTCCTTACACCTCTTTCTGGATTTGGCTTGGAGAACGATTGCACTTTCCTGGGTTTTCTCCTAACTTGTTTGCCACTCTTTCTCAGTCTCTTTTGTTCCCCAACCTTTTAGCATTGGAACACCTCACGGTTGTGTCATTGTACTCTTCTTTTTTCTGTCTAGGCCCACTCCCTTGGTGATATCATTCAGTCTCATAGTTTTAAGCATTGTGTATATGTTGATAATTCCCACATTTGTATATCTAGTCCTGACCTCTCCTTTTTGCTACAGAATAATTTCCAACCTCCTGTTTCACATCTCCAATGTCTAAAGCTGTCTCAAACTTGACATGTCCAAAATAAAGGTCCTGATTTTTTTCTCTCCTATCTTCCAGCACCATTTCTGTTTCAGTTAATGGCAACTCCATTCCTCAGATTGCTCAAGCCTAAAAACCTTGGAGTCACCCTTGATTTCTCTTTTCCCAGCACAATAGCCAGAATGATTCTGTTTTAATGTAAGTCAAATCATGTCCTCTCCTGTACATAAACCTTCCAGTAGCTTCTCTTAAAAGACAAAGTTATCATAATGACCTATGTAGTTTCACCGCCTGTTAACTCTGACCTTTCTCTTCCTTTTTTTCCTTTTACTCACTCATTCCAGCCACACCAACCTCCTTGCTCATCCTTGAACATACCAGGATGCTTCCACTTCAAGGCCTTGTACTTGCTGTTCCCTCTTCCCAGAATAGTATAACTTCATCCCTGTCTCCCTTGGTGTTTACTTAAATGTTACTCAATGTGGCCACTCCTTTTTAAAATTGCAGCCCCCAACTCTGAGCACTTCATGCTCTATTTTCCCCAAAACAGGTATAGTTGGCTTTCTGTATCTGTGGGTTCCGCATCCATGGATTCAACCAACCATGGATCTAAAATATTCTGGGGAAAAAAAATTCCAGAAAGTTCCAGAAAGCAAACCTTGAATCTGTCATGCACAAGCAACTATTTTCACAGCATTTACGTTGTATTTACAACTATTTACATAGCATTTACATTGTATTAGGTATTATAAGTAATCTAGAAATGATTTCAAGTATATGGGAGGATGTGCATTGGTTATATGCAAATAATACACCATTTTATATAAGGGACGTGAGCATCTGTGGATTTTAGAATCTGCAGAGGCCTGGAACTAGTCCCCCACAGATACTGAGGGGTGACTGTATTACTATCTAAGGTACTGTACAATGAATGTGTTGCCTATCTCCCTCCAATTGAGTGGGGCTAGAATTTTTGTTTTGTTAAATAGTGTATCCCCAGCACCTAGAACAGTACCTGGCATGTATATGGTAGAAATAATGAATAAGTGAGTATCAGCTGGTGAACAGTAATTACCCTAAGCTAGCATGAGACTTCTGGAGTTGAGGCTCCTGGAGGACAGTGATGGAAAGACTGAGTTTCCTTTCTCTTTGGTTTGCCTCATTTTCATAAATACTGGGCTCATTTTCTTGATCGTGCAACTTGAAGTTACTATTGATCCATCATTGATTTTGAACTGTTTGGCTTTGGGTTACAGATAGCTGTTAAAATTTAATACAGATATTTCTTGTTATTCATGTCTTTGCAGTTCTGTTGAGATAATAAAAATTTGGATATCAAAGGATACTGTGTTAACTGAATCTATTTGGTTCCTGAGTTTTAGACACTGATAAGAATTGGGCTACCCAGGGATTTATCTGAAAATTTAATTGAATGTGTTCAGTTCCTGGGTTTGGATATCAAGAATTTGGGCAGTGAGGGGTATCTGTAATCATATTTTGAAATTTTCATTATCTTAGCATCAGTTTTCTGAAAAATCACTAAAAAAATTATTAGCAACCCTTAGGTGGCAGCAGATCTTTGAAAATCATGAATCCAGTATTTAGCATCTGTGTTTCATACTCTTCACCATTAGGGTGTTAAATTTAGAAAGACAGATCTCCAGAGGCACAGTATGTAAGGAATTTAGTATTACTCTATAGTTCTATCAGCTAAGTGAGTAATGGGGCTCCTGCTGTGGAGAAAGGTGCATGTGTACCCAGGGACCTGGGGAACAATTAAAGTAAAAGTGAATCTGGAAAGTAGTGACAGCAAGGGGAAGCACTTAGAAGTTAAGTACCTTAATTGCTTCTTCAGGAATTTCGTCAGAAATCACTGGACTGGGAGAAGCAGCGCTTGATTTATCAGCAACAGGTATCTTCTCTGGAGGCTCAAAGGAAGGCTCTGGCTGAACAATCAGAGATAATTCAGGTAAGTTTAAGACATTTTGGGATAATGAGAGGCAGAGAGGTTTTGATTAAATTTGAGCAGGCTTAATGCTGTGCGCATGTGTTCACCATGTCCACCCACATCCCCACGCCCTCTTGCTCCCTTGCTTGCTGCTTTTCTCAGCGGTTCCTAACTCCTCACTCGTGCTCTTTCTTGCTCTCTCACTCTGTCACTGTCTTGCATTCTCATGCTCACTCCACACTCACATTTGTTTCACTCTCCTAATCTTGGTCTCTCCCTCTCTCCTTTTCTCTTTCTACCTCTGCTCTCTCTGTCTCCTTTTCCATTTCTTTCTGGCTCTGGCTTACTTATTCTGGCTGTTTCTGGCTCTTGCCTTGGTTCCACTTCTGTCTGTGTCTTGTTCCATCTCTGATAGTTCGGAGTGCCTTGGCTGAGGTCCCTCAGCCAGGGAGCTTCGGCCAGTCCACCTGTTTGGACACAAATATTGAAAGATTCACACTAACTAAAAGCAGTATCTTTGTGGCAACAGAAACACTTCTTAGAACACTACTAGAAACTGTTTTTTAATGAAAAAGTAATGGCTTAAACAAAACAAAAAATTAGCTACCCAATTTAGGAACTTTCTTCTTAGAACGTATTCAGTTTGTTTGCTTTTTCAATTAAAAACCAAGATCAAAAGGGAAATGAAAATAGAGGGTAGTGAATATTTGTGACCATCTTCTGTGTGCTAGACACTGTCTCAGTGCTTCTTCTAAATGTAGTTATCTAGAATATATAGTTATATGTTATCTGTTTAATACCATGATAATTTGTCAAGGTTGGTAGTTATCTCAGTTTTATAGAAGAGAGAATTACTGGAGAAGTTAAGAGAGCTAGAGAGAAGCTCTAAAAAAATTTTTTTTAAGAAACAATCTGTATTATTTGCTGCTCTAAGTTTCAGTAATATATTGGCTTTTAATCATCCCCCCTGAAATATCAGCAGGCTAGTAAACTACCACAAATGGCTCTGCTGTTAGTGAGTCTACTCAGAATGGCAAGAGGGGCCCACAGCAATCTCAAGGAACAAAATTATTTACTAGGCTGCAGCAAGCTATGCAGCCAGAGTGGGCCAGTAAAATCCTGGATGTCTAGACCAGCGTTTTTTGGCCTGAATGCTAAAGCACTGTATAAACATAAATAGCTGTAAGATATTGTAGGCCTCAGATTGGCAAAATAGAAAATTGAGTCCTGGTTTTTAAGTTCTCAATTATTCATCTATGTAGTATGCTTATTGTTGATTGTAGATCCTTTTTTCAAATTACTATTGTGATTACTCAGCATAATTAAAGCTTCATTGTTAGTAAAAATGAGATTTTTATTTACCATAATTTATCTGGGGCTAGAGTAAGATGCCTTTAAAAAGCCAACGTTTGTTTTCCCTACTTAAAGGTATTTGAATTATTCTTCTGATAGTTTTCTTTAAACTAAAACTGCTCTGATTAAGTAAAAAATGTTACTTATATTTCCTTCTCCCTTGTGGTCCTCATTTAAAATTTTTTTAAAAAATGAATTTCTGTATACTCATTACCCAGCAATAATAGTTATCATTTTGCCAATCTTTTAAAAAATTGTGGTAAAAAGCATTAGAACTTACCATCTTAACCATTTTAAAGAGTACAGTAGTGTTAACTATATGCCCCTTGTTGTGTAACAAATCTCTAGAACTTTTTCAGCTTGCAAGACTAAGACTCTTTGAGCAACAACTCATTTTGCCAATTTTGTTTCATCCTTCCCTACTTTTTACTTTTGGCTGGAATATTACAGAGCAAATCACAGACATTGTCTTATTTCCCAACAGATAGGACTTAAAAAAAATAGACATACCAGAGTCACATTAACAGACTAACTTCTTAAATAATTTAATATCTAGTCTGTTCAAATTTCCTGAGTTGTGTGAAATAATGTCTTGGACTCCAGTTAAGGTTGAAACATTGCATTTTGTTGATATGTGAATCACCATTGAACAATAAAGGTAGAAAGTCTTGCAGATTGGATAAATGGATATCAACATCCACACTTCCCCTCAATTTAAAAAAAAAATTGATGTAAAGTTTTTTCTTCTGTATTTTTTAACATCTAAAAGTGGAGTTCAGGGAATTCCCTGGCGGTCCAGTGTTTAGGACTGAGTGATTTCACTGCTGTGGGCCCAGGTTCAGTCCCTGGTTGGGCAACTAAGATCCCTCAAGCCACATAACCAAAAAAAAAAAAAAGTGGAGTTCAGAATAACTTCTCACTGTTTGAGTCATATATTTGCTTGATTTTTTTCTTTTAGTCAGCTATTAAAATGACATAATACATGTTCATTTTAGAAAAATGAGAAAATGTAGATGAAATGAGAATTAAATAAAATTACTCATAATTCCATCCTTTAGAGATTTACCATGGTTAACATTTGCATGTAAGTTTCTTCTGACTTTTTCTGTGCTTGTACGCTGTGCACATTGCATTCATGTACATTTGGTAGGAAAAACACTGTATGTGTGTGTATGGGAAGAGAGGAATAGTTGCAAACTTAAAAAATTACTAAGAATGGCAAAATGTTGATAATTGTTGAAGCTAGGTGATGAATCTATAGGAGTTCATCATCTTACTCTTTCCATATTGTATACATTTGAAATTTTCCATAAAACATAATGTGAAAATGTAAATTATATGCTTACAATGTGACAGGCAGTATGCTAATAAGCACTTTATAATGCAATATTTTATTTAATTTTCACAAGTTAAAAATTTTCCTTTTTAAATACATGTCAACAAATGTGAGTCATAATGATTGTATAGAAGTTCAATCTACCATTAAATGTCTTCATTTATATAACCAATCTTTTGTTGTGGAACATACAGTTTTTTAATTTTTTCACTCTTATAAATAGTGCATGGGTGAACATCCTTATTTAAATATTTAGGAGTATATGTCCATTTATTTTCTTAGGAAATGACCCTAGAAGTGAGATTGCTGCATCAGAGTAGTCATACATTCTTAAAGATTTTAATATATATTGTCAAAGTACTCTTCAAAGGTGCATTGATACACACTTTCACCAGCAGTGTTTGGGAATGTCCATTTCCTCACACTTTCTCAATATTGTCCATTTCCTCCCACTCTCAGTATTGGGCACTATTATTTATTTTATTATTTTTTAAAATTTCTCCTACTTTTAGGCTTGTCTTTGTCAATCTGATAGGTAGAAAAAATGGTATCTGATTATTTGTTTTAATTTGTATTTCTTTAATTATGAATGAGATTGAGCATTTTTTTCATCTACTTATGGCTATTTCCATTCTTTTGTAAATTATTTATGTTCTTTTCTTTGCTCTTTTTTCTGGTTATTTTATTTATCAAAATCTGTTGTAATTTTAATCAGTAGAGATAATATTTTAAACTTTGTTAATTAGGAGAATACTTTCTATAAACTCAGTATATTTTTTCTTTCAGAACAGTAAAATAAAAATGTCTAAATGTACAAAGCACTAATCACTCTGACATATTGTGTGGAAGAATGTATAGCAGTTCAAGTCACAATACACTGATTTTCAAAAACCAATATATTTTCTTCTATTTCAATCAAGCATTAGAGCCTGAGACCCAGAAGAGGTCATAATGAAACCTTATCCAACCAAATCAGAACTAAAAAAAAAAAATTTAAACCAGTAATGCACTTGTGTAGCCTCTTAGCACAGTTACCAAATGCTGCTTACATACATTCAACATCTAGCTTACTGGCATGATTTTTTATAAAAATGAGAAAATTTTGCAGATATATGATAAGAAGGTACACAGATTGCATTACATTAAACACAAAGGCAGTGTGGTCCTTGTAGGAGAAATCAAGTCAGTACCCCTTGGTAGAAATGTTCTATAAAAATGTGTCACATTGAAGCATCAGTGTTTTCAGCCAATTATCTGTCCCTGATGTATTTCCTTGGAGTATATGATCTGTCAGGACTTCAGGTTTCTTAATCCAAAATATCTGACTGAATTTAGGTACATCTGGAAAGCAGCTGAAAGGGTTTCTCCAATAGTCTGACATCACAGAAAGTGGGTTGAGAAATCCCTCTCTTTACCTGAAGATGTACTTGTTCTACTTCAGGCGTCAACAGCTCACAGAAGAAAAGAAAAAAAAAACAATCAAAACTTCCCCTCCCACACAATCCCACACAAGCTAAACAAAAACTACCCCCTCCCCCCATAAAACCCCAGCACCAAAGTGTCAATCATTCCTGGGAAATAGAACATACCCCTTGGATTCTCTGATTTATTAACTGTTCAAACTTGAAGGACAGAAATGACCTTATGTCCTTATGGGGAGGAAGGAAGACATGTTAATAATGACTGTAGAGCCATTGAGAAAGTGCATTATCTATTACACAATCAACTTAGAGCCCTGTCCTCCAACAGAGGTGGCCACAACTTCATTTAAATTCTTTGCTCATTTTTTTAAGGATATTTATATTTTACTATTTTGAAAGAGCTCTTCCTACATTAAATATATTAACTCTTTGCTGTTTCATTGCAATTGTGTGTGTTTTCCCAGTTTACCTTAATTCTGCTTAGTAATTTTTATGGAAATACAATTGTTTTATAAACAATTGTTTAGAATGGCTTAATTCTATTAGTTTTTTAAGGTTTTTATCTTGGTTGTCATACTGTAAATCCTTACTAAGCCAAGATTTCTTCTAATGCTTTATAATTTCTTCTTAATATATTTGATCTGAAAATTATTTTGGTATAAGGAATTTGGTAGGAATCTATATTTGTCTTTTTCCAAATGGTTATCCACATAATTTGTTGACTGTTACATTTTGAGAACTTTACAGAATGATTCTAAAATTCATATGGAAGGATAAATGAATGGTACTAGGCAACATTTTTAAAAAGAAGAGTAAAGATGATGTTTCTTTTATCAAATATTAAAATGTATTAAATTTAAAAGTACAGTTGTTAAACAACATGACAATTATTATATGCAAAGACAGAATGATGATTATTATAAGCATAGGAAAATATCAGTATAGTCACTAAAACATAAGGTCTTTTCTGTTTAGAGGTCAAAGAATCACTTGCTCCTTTCCCTCCTGCTCAAATAATATAAGAGTGAAAAGGAAACATTCAGGGAAATCTTAGAGAACATAAGAACATTTGAAAAAAAAAATAAAAGTATTAAGCCAATACAGAGTGTAAAATATTTAGCTTATTCATAGTATGTGAGAAAAGTAAAGGCTGCATTGTATATGTTTTCCTTTTGAAATATTTAGATGAGCTATGTGATATTGTTCAAGTTAGTTTTAGATCCTCTGTTCAATTATATATGTATATTTATAGGTTTGAATATATGTTAATATTTTTAAAAGCACCATTTTCCTTATGAGGAAAAGATGATCCTAACTCAAATGTTAATCTGTTGTCTTGGTAGAATTATCACAGAGTTAATTGAATTGGCTCAGACCTACTGTATAAAAGTTTATGGTGACAGAGACACAACAGTGATAAGAAGGTCTTACTGGGAGCTGTACTGTTAATGGGCTGGCTCTTCAAGCTGCTACTTAGTGGAAATACTGCAGAGCTGTGGCCTGCACTGACACATTTGGAGTTGACTCTGATGGGGAGCTTCGTAAAAACTGATGCCTGCAGTGGCCATAACGTCATGTTGAGATCCTTTGGAAAATAAAAAACCCTGTTGCTTTGTATCATATTCTTCTCAGTAATCTCACTATATGGAAAAGTTATTTTCTTGAAGTCCCAGGATTACATACCACAAAGCCAGGGGGGGATTTGTGTTCAACCCCCAATCCCCAGCCCTTCCAAACTATTTTCACACTTTCGCTGCCCACCCTCGGTTTTTGTTTTTATCTCCGTGACATAAATTGCTTTCTTAATTATTTCTTTACTTTTAACCACCTCTGTTGTGATTTATGTTGTTGAAATAATTCTACCCACTCCACTAGAATAGTTAGGATGCTATATATTATATTAATAAGAGGAAACTCTGGTTTCTGGTTCAAAAAATTAGTGGCAGTGGTTAGTGGGAAAAAAAAGGTTTAAAAATATATTAGCCTTAAGATACCTCTAACACCAGATATTTAAGAGAAATAATCATTATTTTATAATGTTTATATTTTTATTTCTGACTCTCTTCATATTGGAAAGAGGTAGTCTTGAGATATTGTAGTGTAGCTTTGTCCAATAGAAATATGAGTCACCTATGTATAAAATTTTCTAGCAGTCACATTAAAAAAGTAAAAAGAAACAAAATTAATATATTCTGTTTATCTGAGTTTGTCAAAAATATTATTACATTCACGTTTTTAAAAAATTGGGTCTTTGATATTCAGTGTGTACTTCATGCTTTGAGTACATCTCAATTTGGACTAGCCACGATGCAGGTGCTCAGTGGCTACGTGTGGCTAGTGACTGCTGTATTGGCCTAGTGTATTCATTCTAGTTAATGAAAATTTAGAATTTGTTCTTGCAATAATTATGTAATTTTCACTATGCTTAAGAATGGTGTATTTGTATGTGATTGAAATATTGAATAATTAAAGATAGGCTATGCCTGCCCACAGCAGTCATGGCCAGGCTTTACAGTCAGCTGGCCTGGGGACCAATCCCACCTACCAGTATGCCTGCAGTAATTGTGGTCCAACGTAACAGGAGGGCACACCCACACAGGGGATACCCCTGGAGCACTTGGCTGAAGATGTAGCTGATATACCTCATACATAGAAACAAACATAGAGTTAGGCAAACACAGAGGAGACAAAGGAATATCTTCCAAATGAAAGCTAAGACCAAATCTCAGGGAAAGAAAACTATATGAAGCAGAGATAAGCAATTTACCAGATAAAGAGTTCAAAGTAATAGTCATAAAGAGTCTCCAAACTTGGGACAAGAGTGGATGAACTCAGTAAGAGCTCAAAGTGATAGAAAATATAAAGATCCAGTCAGAACTGAAGAATACAATAACTGAAATGAAAAATGCACTAGAGGGGATCAAAAGCAGATTAGAGAATGTAAAAGAATGGATCAGCAATCTGGAAGACAGGATAGTAGAAATTATCCAATCAAAACAGCAAAAAGAACAAAGGATTTTAAAAAATGAGGATAGTTTAAGGGATCCCTGAGATAACATCAAGCATACTATCATTGGCATTATAGGGGTCCTGGAAGGAGAAGAGAGAGAGAAAGGGTCAGAAAGCCTATTTGAAGAAATAATGACTGAAAACTTCCGTAACCTGGTGAAGGAAACAGGCATGAAAGTCCAGGAAGCCCAGGAGTTCCAAACAAGATGAATCCAAAGAGGCTCACATAAAAACACAATATAATTAGATGTTAAAAGTTAAAAATAAAGAGAATCTTAAAAGCATCGACACGTGTGCACACACACACAGGAGCTAGTTACGTAAAAAGGAATCCCCCACAGGTTGTCAGCTGATTTTTAAGCAGAAACTTTACAGACCAGAAGGGACTGGCATGATATATTCAAAGTGCTGAAAGAAAAAAACTTAACAACCAAGAGTACTCTTAACTGGCAAGGTTAGAGCTTCGAAGGCTCAGAGGAGAGTACAGCAGCTGGCTTGTGGCAGGCAGAACAGAGAGAGAGCAACACAGACAATCCTGGCCACCTCACTACTCCCCAGCTGGAGACATGTATCTGATGGTGCACATGGGGGCTGGGTGCTGAAACTTGGGCTTCAGAGGACAGACCTGGGGAGAGGACTGGGGTAGGCTGCATGGAGATAGCCTGAAGGGGCTGGAGTGTTGGCCAGGCCACAACTGGGAGTGTATGCAGGACAGAGCCCAGGTCCACTTTAGAAGCTCCATGGTTAAGATGCCTGCAAAGGGATACGTGGGGCCCCATGATGGGAGCCTCATTTTCAGCGTGCTTGCAGTGGGTATGGCTCTGCTTCTATGAGCTCTGGGAGTGTGCAGTTGCGGGAGGGTTGCCCACACACGGAAGCCCACACACGGAAGCGGGGCTGGAATTTGAGCAGATCCCCAGGGGCCACATGACTTTGGAAGCAGGGCTGAAATCTGAGCCATGTCTGACGGCTTTGCAACTTAAGTGGATTTACACTGAGGTGCCTTTGTAAGCTCATTGTTATCAGGACATCAGAGCAGATTACTGGTGCTCCTGTGGTTGGGGTGGGTCTGGAGTTAGCAGCTGTGGGCTTTGTGGGCAGGCACTCGTGGAGCCAGGGCCAGGGTCTGCACTGATACTGTAGCTCCCATGGTGGGTCCAGGTGCACAACTACTCGTGACTGTGGTGGGTCCCAGTGCCTGATATAAGTAGATCTGTGCCAGTGGATCTGTGCTGGTGACTTTGTGAGCACAGTGCCTGAGGACACCTGGTCCTACATTCCCACAGCTGAGGTGGGCCTGCAGGCAGTGTCAACA
This sequence comes from Aethalodelphis obliquidens, assembly GCF_003676395.1. Taxonomy (NCBI): domain Eukaryota; kingdom Metazoa; phylum Chordata; class Mammalia; order Artiodactyla; family Delphinidae; genus Aethalodelphis; species Aethalodelphis obliquidens. Next base: position 2,270,174 of record NW_020838016.1, read on the forward strand.
ACAGTGTACTTTGTGAGCATGCACAATGGGTGATGGACAACACCACAGAGCATACTTCCTGATGGACAGCTCCTGTGGAGGAATGCTCTGTGACTCCTCTCCCAGTGGAAGTTCTCCAGTCCCACCTACCCCACACTGAAGCTCACAAATAGATCTGGGGGCTTCTACTCCAACAACTGGGGAGAGACCCTGTTCCTGACAGGGCTTTGACAACCACAGAGCAAAGAGGAGGTGGCCCCGCTCAACATCCAGTGCAGGCTCTGGTCACTACAACACCAATCACACCCTGTATCAAGGGGATAACAGCCAGCACACCCTGAGGAAAGACATGGCAGGCACCCATACTAAAAAAAAGCCCTTGCACCAAAAACATTAGACTCACGCAGGCCACACAGGGATGCTCTCATAAAAACAGCCCTTCAAGACCACAGTAGATAACTATTTCTCCTAAATTTATAGAGTCAGAGAAATATAAGGATAATGGAGAAGCAGAGGAACCACTCCCAATTAAAAGAACAAGAGAAATCCCCTGAAAGAATAAACAATGAAACAGATCTCTCCAATCTACCAGACCCCAAAGTTCAAAAAGGAGGTAATAAAAATACTGAAGGAATTAAGAAAGGCTATCAATAGAAATGTAAATCACTGTAACAAGGTACTAGAAACTATAAAGAGGAGCCAATTAAAATTAGAAAACTCATTTGCCAAGATGAGAGCTGAACTAAAGGCAATAAATAGCAAACTAAATAATGCAGAAAAATGAATAAGTGATCTGAAAGATAGAATAATGGAAATCACCCAATCAGAACAGCAGACAGAAAGACAAAGAAAAATGAAAACAATGTATGAGACCGATGGGGTAATATAAAGCATCCCGACAAGTGCATAATACAGATCCCAGAAGGAGAAGAAAGAGAAAAAGGGATCAAAAGTTTATTTGAAAAAATTATGGCTGAAAACTTTCCAAATAGAAAAGAAGCAAGAATCTATAGGGAAGAGAAAATCATAATTGGAAAGCAAATCACTTAAATAAGCCAGTACATAGATTAAAAATTTTTAGTGTGTGTGAAAGTGATGATAACTACAATGAACAGCAGAAGGATAAACATGAAGATATAAGAGAGGACATCAGAATCATAAGGTGTCAGGGAGGGGAGTAAGAAAATGTAGATTTTTTTTTTTCAAGAATGTGTTTAAGCCTATATGACTATCAGTCTAAAGCAAGTATATATAGTAGTGGGTTAACATACTTGAAAAACGGGTAACAACAAATAAAAAGCATACAGTAGACTCATAAAAACCAAACAGAAGAGAACTCAAGTATAATACAAAAGAAAACCATCAAACCACAAAAGGAAAAACAAAAAGAGAGGAACAAAGAAGAAATACAAAATCAACTGGAAAATAAGTTTTAAGATGGCAGTAAATACATATCAATCAATAATTACTTTAAATGTTAGTGAACTAAATATTCCAGTCAAAAGACAGAGTGTCAGACTGGATAATAAAACAAGAGCCTACAGTATGCTGCCTACAAAAGACCCACTTTAGGGTGAAGGACGCACATAGGTTGAAAGTGAGAGGATGGAAGAAGATATTTCATGCAAACAGAATGACAAGAAAGCAGAGGTAACAATACTCAGACAAAATTTAAAGGTCATAAGGTGCTATATAATGGTAAAAAAATAAATACAAGAAGAAGTTATTACACTCGTTAACATATATGCACCCAATATAGGAGCACCTAAATACATAAATACTAACAGACATAAAGGGAGAAATTGACAGGAATGTAATAATAGTAGGAGACTTTAACACCTCACTTATATCAATGGACAAGTCTTCCAGACAGAAAATCAATAAGGCAACAGAGATCCTAATTGACACAATAGAACAGTTAGACTTAATTGACATTTTTAGGACATTTCATCCAGAAAAAAAAAAAAAAAGACTTAAAATACAAACTTTTCAACTGCACATGTAACATTCTCTAGGATAGACCACATACTAGGATGCAAAACAAGCCTCAGCAAATTTAAGAGAAGTTATTTCAAGCATCTTTTCTGATCACAATGGCATGAAACTAGAAATCAACCACAGAAAGAGAAACGAGAAAAAGAAAAAACGATTATGTGGAGACTAAACAACATGCTACTAAAAAAACACTGGGTCAGTGATGAAATCAAAGAGGAAATTTAAAAATACTTTGAGACAAATGAAAATGAATACACAAACATGTGAAATCCTTGGGATGCAGCAAAAGCAGTTCTTAGAGGGAAGTTCATAGTGATACAGGCCTTCCTCAGAAAACGAGAAAAATCTCAAACAACCTAACCTACCACCTAATAGAATTAGAAAAAGAAGAACAAACAAAACCTAAAGTCAAAAGGAAGGAAATAATAAAGATTAGAGAGGAAATAAATAAAATAGAGATTAAAAAAAAACAATAGAAAAATAATAAAACCAAGAGCTGGTTTTCTGAAAGGGTAAACAAAATCAATAGACCTCTTGCTAGGCTCACCAAGAAGAAAAGAGAGAGGACCCAAATAAATAATATAATGTAAGAAATGAAGGAGGAGAAGTAACCAATACTGCAGAAATACCAAATAAAACCCCATAAGGTAATACTGTGAACAATTATATGCTAACATATTAGACCACCTAGAAGAAATGGACAAGTTTCTAGAAACATACAGCCCACCAAAACTGAATCAAGAAGAAATAGATAATTTGAAAACCCCGATCACTAGAAGTGAAATAGAATCTGTAATAAGCAAAAAAACAAAAACAAAAGCACCCTGCAAACAAAAGTCCAGGACTGGATGCCTTCAATGGGGAATCTACCAGACAAAGAAGAACTTACATCGATTTTTCTCAAACTAATCCAAAATAGAGGAGGCAACACTCCCAAAGTCATTCTGTGAAGCCATTATCACCCCAATACCAAAACCAAAGACAGTACCAAAAAGAAAATTACAGGCCAATATCTTTGATGAATATAGATGCAGATATCCTCAATAAAGTATTAGCAAGCCGAATCCACCAACACATCAAAAAGGTGATACACCACAGTCATGTTGGATTCATCCCAGGGTCACAAGGATGGTTCAGCTATGCAAATGAATCAATGTGATACACCACATCAACAAAAGAGAAGACAAAAACCACAGGATCATCTCAATAGGTGCAGAAAAAGCATTTGATAAAATTCAATACCCATTCATGATAAGGACTCTTACCAAAGTGGGTATAGAAGGAACATATTTCTATATAATAAAAGCTATTTATGACAAACCCACAGCCAATATAATACTCAATGGTGAAAAGCTGAAAGCCTTCCTGCCAAAATCTGGAACAAGATAAGGATGCCCACTGTCACCACTTCTATTCAACATAGTACTGGAAGTCATAGTCAAAGCAGTCAGACAAGAAAAAGAAATAAAAGGTATTCAAATTGGGAGGGAAGAGGTAAAATTGTCATTATATGCAGATGACACAATACTATATATAGAAAGCCCTAAAGACTCCACACAAAAACTACTAGAACTGATAAACAAATTCAGCAAGGTAGCAGGGTACAAGATTAACATACAGAAACTTGCTACGTTTCTTTACACTAACAATGAAATATCAGAAAGGGAAAGTAAAAAAAAAAAATCCCTTTAAAAGTTGTATCCAAAAAAATAAAATACTTACAGATAAACCTGACCAAGGAAATGAACGACTTATTTTCTGAGAACTATAAAACTTTGATAAAGGAAATTGAAGGTGATCCAAAAAATGGGAAGGTATCCCATGCTCTTGGATTGGAAGAATTAATATCGTTAAAATGGCCATACTACCCAAAGCAGTCTACAGATTTAATGCTATCTCTATCAAATTACCCATGACATTTTTCACAGAACTAGAACAAATAGTCCTAAAATATATGTGGAACCATAAAAGACCCAGAATTGCCAAAGCAATGTTGAGGGAAAAGAACAAAGCTGGAGCCATAACCCTCCCAGACTTCAGGCAATACTACAAAGCTACAGTAATCAAAACAGTGTGGGGCTTCCCTGGTGGCGCAGTTGGTTTAGAGTCCGCCTGCTGATGCAGGGGATGTGGGTTCGTGCCCCGGTCCAGGAGGGTCCCACGTGCTGCAGAGCGGCTGGGACCGTGAGCCATGGCCGCTGAGCCTGCGCGTCCGGAGCGCTCCGCAACGGGAGAGGCCACAGCAGTGAGAGGCCCGCGTACCGCCAAAAAACAAACAAAAAAAAGTGTGGTATTGGCACAAAAAAGGACATATGGATCAATGGAACAGAATAGAGAACCCAGAAATAAACCTCACACACCCACAGTCAGTTAATCTTTGTTAAAGGAGGCAAGAATATACAGTGGAGAAAAGACAGTCTCTTCAGCAGCTGGTGTTGGGAAAGTTGGGCAGCTGCAGGTAAATCAATGAAGTTAGAATACCCCCTCACACTATACACAAAAGTAAACTCACAGTGGCTTAAAGATTTAAATATAAGAAAATGACGCCATAAAATGCCTAGAACAGAACATAGGCAAAACATTATCTGACATAAATCGTAGCAGTGTTTGCTTAGGTCAGCCTCCCAAGGCAGTAGATAAAATAAAAAATAATCAAATGGGACCTAATCAAACTCAGAAGCTTTTGCACAGCTAAGGAAACGATAAACAAAACGAAAAGACAACCTATAGATGGGGAGAAAATATTTGCAAACAATGTAATCAGCAAGGCCTTAGTTTTAAAAATATAGAAACAGCTCATAAAACTCAGTAACAAAAAGGTAACATAATCCAAAAATGGACAGATGACATAAATAGACATTTCTCAAGAGGCCAATAAGCACATGAAAAGATGCTCAACACCGCTAATTATTAGAGAAATGCAAATAAAAACTACAGTGAGGTATTACCTCACACTGGTCAGAATGGCCATCATTAAAAGGTCTACAAATAATAAATGCTGGAGAGGATGTGGAGAAAAAGGGACCTTCCTACACTGTTGGCAGGAATGTAAATTGGTGCAGCCACTATGGAAAGCAGTATGGAGGTTTCCTTAAATACTAAAAATAGAGCTACCATATGACCCAGCTATCCCACTCCTGGGCATATATCAGGAGATAACTCTAATTCAAAAAGACACATACCCCAAATGTTCATAGCAGCACTGTTTACAACAGCCAAAACATGGAAGCAACCTAAGTGTCCATTGGCAGATGAACAGCTAAAGAAGATATGGTATATATATACAATGGAATGATATAATGCCATTTGCAGCAGCATGCCATTTGCAGCAACATGGATGGACCTAGAGATTAGCATACTAAGTGAAGTCAGACAGAAGAAGACAAATATCACATGGTATCACTTATATGTGGAATCTAAAATATGATACAAGTGAACTTATTTACAAAACAGAAACATACAGACATAGAAAACAAACTTATGGTCACCAAATGGGAAAGCAGGGGTGAGGGGAGGGATAAATTAGGGTTTTGGGATTGGTATCTGGAAGCTACTATGTATAAAATAAACAGCAAGGACCTACTGTACATCACAGTGAACTCTATTCAATATTGTGTAATAAATTATAATGGAAAAGAATATGAGAAACTATATATATACATACATATCTTATATATATATGTATAACCGAATCACTTTGCTGTACACCAGAAGCTAAGACAACATTGTAAATTAACTATTTTCATTAAAAAAAATTGAAAAAGTAATAAAATAATAAAATTAGGTAAGTGATACACAAAATAAATGTAAAATATGCCATCAAAAACAAAATAGGGAGTAAAAATTTAGTGCTTTTAAATGCACTCAAATTTAAGCAACCATTAAGTTAAAATAGGTAAGTTGTTAACATATGAACCTCGTGATAACCACAAACCAAAAACCTGTAACAGATACACAAAAAATAAAGACAAAGGAATCCAAACATAACACTAAAGAAAGTCATCAAATTCCAAGGGAAGAGACCATGAGAAGAAGAAAGGAATGGAGAAGAAGTACAAAACAACCAGGAATTAACAAAGTGGCAATTAGTCCATACCTATCAATAGTTACTTTAAATGTAAACGGACTAAGTGTTCCAAAAAACAGAGGGTGGCTGAATGGATAAAAAAGGAAGAGATTCACCTACAAGATCTCTCTTCAAATCTAAAGTCTTGCACAGACTGAAAGTGAAGGGATGTAAAAATATATTCCACGCAAATGGAAACAAAAAGAAAACTGGAGCAGCAATACTAATATCATACAAAATAGACTTTTTTAAATAGGTTTATTTATTCATTAATGAAAAATTTAATGTTTATTAGGCATAATAGAGGTGGATTTAACTCAATCCCATTAAAAAATTTGCATGTACATTTTATTAATTTATTTTATTAGTCATCAATTTTATGCACATCAGTGTATACATGTCAATCCCAGTAGCCCAATTCATCACACCCTCACCTCCTCCACCCCCGCGCCTTTCCGCCTTTCGTGACCATACGTTTGTTCTCTGCATCTGTGTCTCAATTTCTGCCCTGCAAACCGGTTCATCTGTACCATTTTTCTAGGTTCCACATATATGTGTAAATATACGATATTTGTTTTTCTCTTTCTGACTTACTTCACTCTGTATGAGTCTCTAGATCCATCCATGTCTCAACAAGTGACCCAATTTCGTTCCTTTTTATGGCTGAGTAATATTCCATTGTATATATGGACCACATCTTTATCGATTGATCTGTCGATGGGTGTTTAGGTTGCTACCATGACCTGGCTATTGTAAATACTGCTGCAGTGAACATTGAGGTGCATGTGTCTTTTTGAATTATGGTTTTCTCTGGGTATATGCCCAGTAGTGGGATTGCTGGATCATATGGTAATTCTACTTTTAGTTTTTTAAGGAACCTCCATACTGTTCTCCATAGTGGCTGTATCAATTTACATTCCCACCAACAGTGCAAGAGGGTTCCCTTTTCTCCACACCCTGTCCAGCATTTGTTGTTTCTAGATTTTCTGATGATGCCCATTCTAACTGGTGTGAGGTGATACCTCATTGTAGTTTGATTTGCATTTCTCTAATAATTAGTGATGTGGGGCAGCTTTTCATGTGCTTCTTGGCAATCTGTATGTCTTCTTTGGAGAAATGTCTATTTAGGTCTTCTGTCTATTTTTGGATTGGGTTGTTTGTTTTTTTAATATTGAGCTGCATGAGCTGTTTATATATTTTGGAGATTAATCCTTTGTCCGATGATTCGTTTGCAAATATTTCTGCCATTCTGAGGGTTGTTTTTTCATCTTGTTTATGGTTTCCTTTCCTGTGCAAAAGCTTTTAAGTTTCATTAGGTCCCATTTGTTTATTTTTGTTTTTATTTCCATTACTCTAGGAGGTGGATCAAAAAAGATCTTGCTGTGATTTATATCAAAGAGTGTTCTTCCTATGTTTTCGTCTAAGAGATTTATAGTGTCCGGTCTTACATTTAGGTCTCTAATCCATTTTGAGTTTATTTTTGTGTATGGTGTTAAGGAGTTTTCTAATTTCATTCTTTTACATGTAGCTGTCCAGTTTTCACAGCACCACTTATTGAAGAGACTGTCTTTTCTCCATTGTATATCCTTGCCTCCATTGTCATAGATTAGTTGACCATAGGTGCATGGGTTTATCTCTGAGCTTTCTATCTTGTTCCATTGATCTATGTTTCTGTTTTTGTGCCAGTACCATATTGTCTTGATTACTGTAGCTTTCTAGTATAGTATGAAGTCAGAGAGTCTGATTCCTCCAGCTCCATTTCTTTTCCCTCAAGACTGCTTTGGCTATTCGGGGTCTTTTGTGACTCCATACAAATTTTAAGATATTTTGTTCTAGTTCTGTAAAATATGCCATTGATAATTTGATAGGGATTGCATTGAATCTGTAGATTACTTTGGGTAGTATAGTAATTTTCACAATATTGATTCTTCCAATCCAAGAACATGGTATATCTCTCCATCTGTTGGTATCATCTTTAATTTCTTTCATCAGTGTCTTATAGTTTTCTGCATACAGGTCTTTTATCTCCCTAGGTAGGTTTATTCCTAGGTATTTTATTCTTTTTGTTGCAGTGGTAAATGGAGTGTTTCCTTAATTTCTTGTTCAGATTTTTCATCATTAGTGTATAGGAATGCAAGAGATTTCTGTGCATTAATTTTGTGTCCTGCAACTTTACCAAATTCATTGATTAGTTCTAGTAGTTTTCTGGTGGCATCTTTAGGGTTCTCTATGTGTAGTATCATGTCATCTGCAAACAGTGACAGTTTTACTTTTCTTTTCCAATTTGTATTCCTTGTATTTCTTTTTCTTCTCTTATTGCTGTGGCTAGGACTTCCAAAACTATGTTGAATAATAGTGGTGAGAGTGGACATCCTTGTCTCATTCCTGATCTCAGAGGAAATGCTTTCAGTTTTTCACCATTGAGAATGATGTTTGCTGTGGGTTTGTAGTATATGGCCTTTATTATGTTGAGGTAGGTTCCCTCTGTGCCCACTTTCTGGAGAGTTTTTATCATAAATGGGTGTTGAATTTTCTCA
>NW_020838016.1:2278850-2340846 GCF_003676395.1 Aethalodelphis obliquidens
TTTTTTTTTTTTTTTTTTTTTTTTTTTTTTGCGGTACGTGGGCCTCTCACTGCTGTGGCCTCTCCCGTTGCGGAGCACAGACTCCGGACGCGCAGGCTCAGCAGCCATGGCTCACGGGCCCAGCCGCTCCGCGGCATGTGGGATCCTCCCGGACCGGCGCACGAACCCATGTCCCCTCCATCGGCAGGCGGACTCTCAACCACTGCGCCACCAGGGAAGCCCTGTTTGCTAGTATTTTGTTGAGGATTTTTGCATCTATATTCATCAGTGATATTGCTCTGTAATTTTCTTGTTTTGTAGTATCTTTGGTTTTGGTATCAGGGTGATGGTGGCCTCATAGAATGAGTTTGGGAGTTTTCCTTCCTCCACAATTTTTTCGAAGAGTTTGAGAAGGATGGGTGTTAGCTCTTCTCTAAATGTTTGATAGAATTCACCTGTGAAGCCATCTGGTCCTGGAATTTTGTTTGTTGGAAGATTTTTAATCACAGTTTCGATTTCAATACTTGTGATTCGTCTGTTCATATTTTATATTTCTTCCTGGTTCAGTCTTTGAAGGCTATAACTTTCTAAGAATTTGTGCATTTCTTCCAGGTTGTCCATTTTATTGGCATAGAGTTTCTTATAGTAGTCTCTTAGGATGCTTTGTGTTTCTGTGGTATCTGTTGTAGCTTCTCCTTTTTCATTTCTAATTTTAATGATTTGAGTCCTCTCCCTCTTTTTCTTGATGAGTCTGGCTAATGGTTTATCAATTTCAGAATAGACTTTAAAACAAAGACTGTAACAAGAGACAAAGAAGGTCATTACATAATGATTAAGGAACCAATTCATCAAGAGGACGTAATACCTGTAAATATGCACCAAACATAGGAGCACCTAAATACATAAAGCAGACATAAAGGGAGATATTGACAGTAATGCAGTAATAGTAGGGGGCTGTAACACCTCATTTACATGAATACATATGTCATCCATACAGAAAATCAATGACACAACATTGGCCTTAAATGATACATTAGACCAGATGGACTTAATAAATATATAAAGAATATTTCACCCCAGAACAGCAGAATGCAGATTCTTTTTAAGTCCATATGGAACATTCTCCAGAGTAGATCACATGTTAGGTCACAAAACAAGTCTCAATAACTTTAAGAAATTTGAAGTTGTATCAAGCATCATTTTAATACCACAATGGTATGAAACTAGAAATCAAGCACAAGAAGAAAAGTGGAAAAAACCACAAACGTGGTGGCTAAAGAACATGCTATTTGACAACCAGTAGATCAATGAAGAAATGAAAGAGGAAATTTAAAAAATACTTTGAGAGAAATGAAAATGTAAACACAACATTCCAAAATCTGTGGGACACAGGAAAAGCAGTTCTAAAAGGAAAATTCATCATGATACAGGCCTACCTCATGAGACAAGGAAAATCTCAAATAAACAGTGTAACCTTGCACCTATAGTACTAGAAAAAGAAGAACAAATATAGCCCAAAATTAGTAGAAAGGAGGGAATGATAAAGATCAGAGCAGAAATAAATGAAATAGAGACTAAAAGGACAATAGAAAAGATTAATGATACTAAGAGAAGGTTCTGTGAGAAGATAACCAATTTGATAAACCTTTAGCCAGATTTATCAAGAAAAGAAGAAAGGGCCCAAATAAATAAAATGAGAAACAAAAGAGGTTACAACAGACACCACAGAAATACAAAGGATCATAAGAGACTGCTATGAACAACTTTATGCCAACAGTTTGGAAAACCTAGGAGAAATGGATACATTCCTAGAAGATTTCAATTTTCTAAGGGTGAATCAGGAAGAAATAGGAATTCTGAACAGACTAATTACTAGTAATGAAACTGAATCAGTAATCAAAAAACTTCAAAAAAAAAAAAAAAGTCCAGGACCACAGCTTCACAAGTGAATTCTACCAAACATTTAAAGAAGAGTTAATACCTGTCCTTCTCAAACTGTTCCCAAAAAATTGAAGAGAAAGTCTTCCTACACTTCCAAACTCATTCTGCAAGGCCAGCATTACACTGATACAAAACCAGATGGAGATGCAACAAACAGAAAATTATAGGCCAATATCCGTGATAAACATACATGCAAAGGTCCTCAACAAAATATTATTAATCCGAATTCAATAATACAATAAAAGGATCATATACTATGATTAAGTGGAACTTATTCCAGGGATAAAAGGATGGGTCAATTTCTGCAAATCAATTAGTATTATACACCACATTTAAAAATGATAAAAGGTCATATGTTCATCTCAATAGATGAAGGAAAATCATTTGACAACATTCAACATTCATTTATGATAAGAACTCTCAAGAAAGCCGGTGTAGAGGGAACATACCTCAATATAATAAAGGCCATATTTGACAAACCCACAGCTAGCGTAATACTCAACTGTGAAAAGCTGAAAGCTTTTCTTCTAAGATCAGGAACAAGACAAGGATGCCCATTCTCACTACTTTTATTCAGCATGATACTAGAAGTCCTAGGCATTGCAGTCAGACAAGGAAAAGAGATGAAAGGCATCCAAATTGGAAAGGAAGAAGTAACTGTCACTATTTGCAGATGGTATGTTATTATATATAGAAAACTAAAGCCTCCACCAAAAAACACTATTAAAGCTAATTAATTCAGGGCTTCCCTGGTGGCGTAGTGGTTGAGAGTCCGCCTGCCGATGCAGGAGACATGGGTTTGTGCCCCGGTCCGGAAAGATCCCACATGCCGCGGAGTGGCTGGGCCCGTGAGCCATGGCCGCTGAGCCTGCACGTCTGGAGCCTGTGCTCCGCAACGGGAGAGGCCACAACAGTGAGAGGCCCACGTACCGCAAAAAAAAAAAAACAAAAAAACTAATTAATTCAGTAAAGTTGGAGGCTACAAAATCAATATACAGAAATCTGTTGCTTTTTTATATACTAATGATGAACTATCAGAAAGATAAATTAAGACTTCAGTCCCATTTACAAGTGCATCAAAAAGTATAAAATACCTAGGAGTAAGTTTAACCAAAAAGGTGAAACACATATACTTTGAAAACTATTAAGATGTTTATGAAAGAAATTGAAGATGAAGATGACACAAATAAATGGAAAGATGTACGATACTCATGGATTAGAAGAATAAATATTGTTAGAATGGCCATACTACCTAAAGCAATCTACACATTCAGTGCAGTCCCTATCAAAATTCCAATGACATTTTTCACAGAACTGGAACAGATAAATCTAAAGTTTGTATAGAACCACACACACACAAAACCAAACCCCAAATAGTTAAAGCAATCTTAAGAAAGAAGAGTAAAGCTGGAGGTGTCATATTCCCTGATTTCAAACTATACTATAAGTCTATAGTAATCAAAACTATGTGGGGCTTCCCTGGTGGTGCAGTGGTTGATAGTCCGCCTGCCGATGCAGGGGACACGGGTTCGTGCCCCGGTCTGGGAGGATCCCACATGCCGTGGAGCAGCTGGGCCCGTGAGCCATGGCCACTGAGCCTGTGCTCTGCAACGGGAGAGGCTACAATAGTGAGAGGCCCGTGTACCGCAAAAAACAAAAACAAAAACAAAAACTATATGGTACTGGCACAAAAACAGACACATAGATCAATGCACCAGAATAGAGAGTCCAGAAATAAACCCACGCTTATATGGTCAATTAATTTATGACAAGGGAGCCAAGAATATACAATGGGGAAAACACAGTCTCTTCAGTAAATGGTGTTGGGAAAACTATACATCTATAGGCAAAAGAATGAAACTGGATCACTTTCTTATACCCTGTACAAAAATAAACTCAAAATGGATTAAAGACTTAAATGTGAGAACTGAAAGCATAAAACTCCTAGAAGAAAACATAGGCAATATGTTCTTTGACATCGTTCTTAGCAATAGTCTTTTGGATCTGTGTCCTCAGGCAAGGAAAACAACAGCAAAGATAAACAAGTGGGACTATATCAAACTAAAATGTCTTTGAAGGGCAAAGGAAACTGTCAACAAAATGAAAAGGTACACTACTGAATGGGAGAACATATTTGCAAATGATTTATTTGATAAGAAGTTAATATCCAAAATATACAAAGAACTTAAACAGCTCAACATCAAAAAACAACTTGAGTAAAAAATTGGCAGAGGACCTGAATAGACATTTTTCCAGAGAAGACATACAGATGGCCAACAGACATGAGAAAAGATGCTCAACATCACTAATCATCAAGGAAATGCAAATTAAAACCACACTGAGATACCACCTCACACCTGTCAGACTGGCTATTATCAAAAAGGTAACAAATAACAAGTGTTGGTGAGGATGTGGAGAAAAGGGAACCCTCAAGCACTGTTGGTGGGAATGTAAATTGGTGCAGCCACTACGGAGAGCAGCATGGAGATTCCTCAAAAATTAAAAATAGAACTACCATATGACCTAGCAATTACACTTCTGGGCATTCCCCCCCCGCCCCCAAAATCAAAAAGATATATGCAACCCTCTATTCATTGCAGCATTATTCACAGTAGCCAAGATATAGAAGCAACTTAAGTGCCCAGTGATAGATGAATGGATAAACAAGATGTGGTATATGTATACAGTGGAATATTAGTCATGAAAAAGAATGAAATTTTTACCATTTGCAACAACATGGATGAACCTAGAGAGTACTACTCTAAGTGAAATAAGACAAAGACAAATTCCATATGACCTCACTTACATGTGGAATCTAAAAGACGAAACAAACAACAAAACAGAGACAGACTCATAGATACAGAGAACAACTGTAGTTGCCATGGGTTTGGGGTTGGGGAGTTGGGCAAAATAGGCTAAGGGAATTAAGAGGTACAGACTTCCAGTTATAAAATAATTAAGTCATGGGGATGAAATGTGCAGCATAGGGAATATAGTCTATAATATTGTAATAACTTTGTATAGTGATATATGGCTACTAGGCTTATCATGGAGATCAATATGTAATGTATATGTGTAGAATCACTATGTTGTAAGCCTGAAACTAACATAATATTGTATGTCAACTATACTTCAGTTTAAAAACATAAAGAAAAAAATAAACCTATGTTATGTTCTTCTAGAACAAAAAATTTCACAATTTGCATGGAAACACTAAAGACCCCGAATAGCCAAAGCAATCTTGAGAAAGAAAAACATAGCTGGAGGAATCAGGCTCCCGGACTTCAGACTATACTACAAAGCTACAGTAATCAAGACAGTATGGTACTGGCACAAAAACAGAAATATAGATCAATGGAACAGGATAGAAAGCCCAGAGATAAACCCACTCACGTGTGGTCACCTTATCTTTGATAAAGGAAGCAAGAATATACAATGGAGAAAAGACAGCCTCTTCAATAAGTGGTGCTGGGAAAACTGGACAGCTACATGTAAAAGAATGAAATTAGAACATTCCCTAACACCATACACAAAAATAAACTCAAAATGGATTAGAGACCTAAATGTAAGGCCAGACACTATAAAACTCTTAGAGGAAAACATAGGCAGAACATTCTGTGACATAAATCACAGCAAGATCCTTTTTGACCCACCTCCTAGAGAAAGGGAAATAAAACCAAAAATAAACAAATGGGACCAAATGAAACTTAAAAGCTTTTGCACAGCAAAGGAAACCATAAACAAGACGAAAAGGCTACCCTCAGAATGGGAGAAAATATTTGCAAACGAAGCAACTGACAAAGGATTAATCTCCAAAATATACAAGCAGCTCATGCAGCTCAATAACAAAAAAACAAACAACCCAATCCAAAAATGGGCAGAAGACCTAAATAGACATTTCTCCAAAGAAGATATACAGATTGCCCACAAACACATGAAAGGATGCTCAACATCACTAATCATTAGAGAAGTGCAAATCCAAACCACGAGGTATCATGTCACACCGGTCAGAATGGCCATCATCAAAAAGTCTACAAACAATAAATGCTGGAGAGGGTGTGGAGAAAAGGGAACCCTCTTGCACTGTTGGTGGGAATGTAAATTGATACAGCCACTATGGAGAACAGTATGGAGGTTCCTTAAAAAACTAAAAATAGAACTACTGTATGACCCAGCAATCCCACTACTGGGCATATACCTTGAAAAAACCATAATTCAAAAAGAGTCATGTACCACAATGTTCATTGCAGCACTATTTACAGTAGCCAGGACATGGAAGCATCCCCAGTGTCCATCGACAGATGAATGGATAAAGAAGATGTGGCACATATACACAATGCAATATTACTCAGCCATAAAAAGAAACAAAATTGAGTTATTTGTAGTGAGGTGGTTGGACCTAGAATCTGTCACACAGACTGAAGTAAGTCAGAAAGAGAAATGCTAACACATATATATGGAATCTAAAAAAAAAAAAAAGGTTCTGAAGAACATAGGGGCAGATCAGAATTAAAGACACAGACATAGAGAATGGACTTGACATGGGGAGGGGGAATGGTAAGCTGTGACTCAGTGAGAGAGTGGCATTGACATCTATACACTACCAAATGTAAAATAGATAGCTAATGGGAAGCAGCCGCATAGCACAGGGAGATCAGCTAGGTGCTTTGAGACCACTTAGAGGGTGGGATAGGGAGGTTGGGAAGGAGATGCAAGAGGGAGGGTATATGTGGATATAGCAGATACACTTTATTATACAGCAGAAACTAACACACCGTTGTAAAGCAATTATACTCCAATAAAGATGTTAAAAAAAAAAAAGAAAGCTATGTTCTTGATGCTGCAAAACTAGTTGTTTAGTTTTTAAGTGTCAAATCTTGGCCAGCTGGTTAAACTATAGCTTAAACTATAACGTCAATACCAGTTTACTTTAAGGTCACAGATCTGAACTGAATAATGTTAAATAGCTGTTAACAGTGTTAAAAAGACAATGCTAGTGTTTTGCAGTTATGTATTGTTTTTCATCCGGAGCGTCCAGTTGAACAGTGGTTTTCTAGCTATGTTCTGTCAAGCCCCAGGGCTGCTGTGCAGTTTAAAGTAGGGTTGGGGAGGTTCAGCATGTTGGGCTCTTTCTTATCATCCTCATCCAATGTCTTCAGTTATATATTCTGTACAGAATTCTATGTAAGATTTCCCCTTGTTGGGGGTGGGTAGTTTATATTGTATTTTAAAAGTTTGGAGACAGTTGCATCCTGGCAGTTATTCTTGTGCATTTAAACCTATTTGATGTTCTTTTTTCACACTGTTGCAGGAATCTGATAAAATTTTTTTGAATCTTTGTGCTGGAATCTTGGATCTGTAATTTATATAAACACTATTTATCTGCCTCTTTGCCTTTCTCCTCCCACCCTTTTTCTGGCTATGGGCATTGTTGAGCGTCTACTTTATGCGCCCACAATATAGGATTTTGGCCCTGTACTATTCACAATAAAATCCTTAAATCCACAGCAGATAGATTTCCCAGAGACATTTCCACTTAAATTTCTAAAAATAAAATTGTGTGCTTTACCTTTTTTTTTGCGGTACGCGGGCCTCTCACCGCTGTGGCCTCTCCCGTTGCGGAGCACAGGCTCCGGACGCGCAGGCTCAGCGGCCATGGCTCACGGGCCCAGCCGCTCCGCGGCATGTGGGATCCTCCCGGACAGGGGCACGAACCCGTGTCCCCTGCATCGGCAGGCGGACTCTCAACCAGTGCGCCACCAGGGGAGCCCTGCTTTACCTTTTAAAACTATTTAGAATAAGGGAAGTTTTACTTACACAAATGATTTATGCCTATCTTCAGTGTGAAGATGAAGTACTTTTCAGGATGCTGGATTAAAATTTCTGAAAACTAGAAAGTTGGGAGCTAAAAAACAGTATAGCTGGGATACATAGCCTAAAAAATCATCCAAGTTCTAGGACCTATGTACTGCAGGTCCATGAGACAGTTGCTAAAATGGTCTTATTGGTATGTAACTCAGTAGATAAAGCATAGAAGGAAACTTTGAGATTCACTATATTTAGTTGAGTCTTTTAGCTCAGGGAGTGTCCAAAAGTTGATGACAGAACAAATCCTTCCTCCCCTCCACACACCTTTTTCCTGAAGGAACAAAATTCTACAATTCTCTTCTCCCCACTCCTTTCCTCACACAGGTAAACATTTTTGTGGTCAATTTGAATCATTGGAATGTGTGTGATTTTCATGAAAAGAATGTTAAAACACAATAATTAACTACATGAAACATGTTTGGCGGTGGGGAGAGAGGAAAATTTGACCTGGAAATTTAAGTGATTTAGTGACTTTTAAAAAATTTTAATTTCTGCACTTCTGTAAGAAATAAAATAAGGCACTATAGTTCCTTTTTCCTATGTTTTAAATAAGAGATAAATCCAGTTTTCCTATATGATGAGTCATGGATATAGTTAAACTTCTGTACAAGTAGGTAGAATAATGCAGCTGTCTTTTCAGTAGGTAGGCAGCGTCTCTTCTCCATCCATCCATAAACATATCCATCATTATAATATCATACAGATTATTTTCACTGCCATAAATTTCCTCTGTGCTCTGCCTATTCATCACTCCCCTGCCTACCCTCCCCATAATCACTGATCTTTTTATTTTCTCTATTGTTTTCCCTTTTCCAGAATGTTGTATAGTTGGAATCATACAGTATGTAGCCTTTTCAGACTGGTTTCTTTCCCTTAGTAATATGAGTTTAAGACTCCTTCATGTGTTTTCATGGCTTGATAGCTTATTTCTTTTTAGCATTGAATAATATTCCATTGTCTGGTTATAGCATAGTTTACTTATCCCCACACGTACTTGGTTGCTTCCAAGTTTTGGCAATTATGAATAAAACTGCTTTAAACATCCATATTCAGGTTTTTGTGTGGACATACATTTTCAAACTTCTTTGGGTAAATGCGAAGAAACACAATTGCTGGATTATATGGTAAGAATATGTTTTGTAAGAAAACATCAGACCGTCTTCCAAAATGGCTGTAACATTTTGCATTCTCACCAGCAATGAATGAGAGTTCCTGTTGTTCCTTATCCTCGCCAGAATTTACTATTATCAGTGTTCCAGATTTTGGCCATTCTAATAGATATGTAATTGTTGTTTTAATTTGCGTTTCCTTGGTGACATATGATATAGATCATCTTTTCATATATAATATTTGTTTGCCATCTGTATTCAAGTCTTTGGCCTATTTTTTAATGGAGTTGTTTGTTTTCTTGTTGAATTTTAAGAGTTCTTTTTATATGTTATATAACAGTCCTTTTATCAGGTGTGTCTTTTGCAAATATTTTCTCCCAGACCTGGCTTTTCTTCTCAATCTCTTGACATTGTCTTTCACAGAGTAAAAGTTTTCAATTTTAATGAATTTCAGCTTATCAGTTATTTCTTTCAGGGATTGTGTCTTTAGTGTTGTGTCTACAAAGATATTGATCTTGGAGAGATAGCGGTGAGCGGTCCTGAAGAGAGATCTTAGTTTCCTGGCCAGGAATTGAACCTAGGTAGTCTGGATGAAAACCAGGAATCCTAGCTGCTAGACCACCAGGGACTAGAGGCTAGAAGCATTGTGCCCTGGCTGTAACCCCCATTGAAGGCAAGAATGTTTCAAGGAGGCAAAAACTGTAAAAACAGGTACAAAGTTTATTATTAGAGAAACAGCATATCATGTGGGAGAGCACACAGAGAAGCAGTTTATTTAAGACAGAAGCAAGGCAGAAATACACACCAGGAGAGGAGTGCGGTCATCCTGAATGAGGAGTGCAGTAAGTCAGAAGTTAGGCATAAATACACACCCAGAGAGAAAGAGTACGTGCGTCCTGTCTAATGAGGAGGAGTGCAGTAAAGAGTTGATTTAAATCCTTTATGTAGGACAGTTCTTCCAGGTCTTTGTTTACCTTTGGCCAGTTATCTTGTTTCTTTTTTCACACCTGACTGGTCCTAGGACCCTCCCCAAGATGCGTGCGCAACTTTTTGCAAAGATGGATCCCACTGCAGAGGCCTGTGGGGATATGTCCACACTTATTATGGGGTGGTGCCCCCTCTCTTTTGGACCCCCAAGGAGCCTTCCTGCACATATGCAGACAGGGAAGTTTTCCTTGACCTCAGGACTGGTCATCTTTTTGCTTCAGCAGAGCTCAGCTTTTGCCACTAGCTTTGTCCTTGGAGTGGCTGGGTGAGAACAAAGCTTCAATTTTACTTCACTTGCAGACACCAGCTGTCCAGCCCAGGGGTCCATCTATCTCCTACCTCAGTAGGTCCTCTATCTCCTACTGTCCCCAAAGTCATCTATGTTGTCTCCTATGCTGTCTTCTAAGAGTTTTATAGTTTTCATTTTACATTTATGTCTATGATCCATTTTAGTTAATTTTTGTGGAGAGTGTAAGGCCTTTGTCTGGATTCATTTTTTTGCATGTGGATGTCCAGTTATTCCAGCACCATTTGTTGAAGAGACTATCTTTGCTCCATTGTATCACCTTTGCTCTTTTATCAAAGATCAGTTGACTATATTTATAAAGGTCTATTTCTGGGCTCTGTATTCTGTTACAGTAATCTATTTGTCTGTTCTTTTGCCAGTACTACACTGTCTTGATTACTGTAGCTTTATAGTAAATCTTGAAGTTAGGTAACATCAGTCATCCAACTTTGTTCTTCTCTTTTGATATTGTATTGGCTATTCTTAGTCTTTGCCTCTGCATGTAAACTGTAGTTTGTTGATATCCATAAAATAACTTGATGTTTTGATTGGGATTGTGTTGAATTCATAGATAATATTGGGAAGAACTGACATCTTGACAGGATTGATTCTTTCCATGAACATGGAATATCTCATTTATTTAGTTTTTTAAATTTCATTCATCAGAGTTTTGTAGTTTTGCTCATATAGATCTTGTACATATTTTGTTAGATTTATACTTAAGTGATTTATTTAGGTGTTACTATAAATAGTATTGTGGGGTTTTTTTTTTTTTTTTTTTTTTGGCAGTATGCGGGCCTATCACTGTTGGGACCTCTCCGTTGCGGAGCACAGGCTCTGGACGCGCAGGCTCAGTGGCCATGGCTCATGGGCCCAGCCGCTCTGCGGCATGCGGGATCTTCCCAGACTGGGGCACGAACCCGCGTCCCCTGCATCGGCAGGTGGACTCTCAACCACTGCGCCACCAGGGAAGCCCATAGTATTGTGTTTTTAATTTAAATTCCACATGTTTATTGTTGACATATAGGAAAGTGATTGACTTTTATATATTAACCTTATATCCTGCAACCTTGCTATAATTGCTTACTAACTCCAGGAGATTTTTTTTTTTTTGGTTGATTCTTTCAGATTTTCTACATAGATGATCATGTTATTTGTGGACAAAGACAGTTTTATGACTTCTTTTCTGATCTGTATACCTTTTATTTCCTTTTCTTGCCTTATTGCATTGACAAGGATATCCATTGTGACACTGAAAAGGAGTGGTGTGAGGAGACATCCTTGCCTTGTACCTGATCTTAGTGGGAAAGTATCAAGTTTCCCCCCTTTAAGTATAATGTTAGCTGTAAGGTTTCTGTAGATCGTCTTTACCAAATTGAGAAAGTTCCCCTCTATTCCTAGTTTTTATCATGGAAATTTTTTTTATCATGAATGGATTATATATTTTTAATGAGCTAATGCTATATGTATTTATGGAAGTAAAACTCAGTTTCATTTTAGTTTTCCTTATTCATTGATTATTCTTTTACCTTTTCACTTTTACCAGTTGTTAATTTGTGTGTTTCTAGGCTCAGCTTGCCAATCGGAAACAAAAATTAGAGTCTGTGGAGCTGTCCAGCCAATCGGAAATTCAGCACCTGAGCAGTAAGCTGGAGCGGGCCAATGACACCATCTGTGCCAATGAGTTGGAAATAGAGCGCCTCACCATGAGGGTCAATGACTTGGTTGGAACCAATATGACTATTATGCAAGACCAGCAGCAAAAAGAAGAAAAATTGAGGGAATCTGAAAAACTGTTAGAGGTATGTTTTTAAATTGTAATATACTGTAACTGAGGAAATGTGTGTTTTAAGAGAGACTAATGAACCTGGAACTAGGTTCCAAAATCTATGGTTTCTTCCCTACTCTGTAGCCAATATATATTGATTTAATAACAGGATCAGATATTAATAACAGGCCTTATTAATATGGTGCCTGTTAGATAACTTACAGTTTGATTCCCTGGCTACGTTTTCTCATGAAATAGAAAAATTTAATAACATCTGACTTTTTCTGAGTATTTTTGCAGGTTCTGCAAGAAGAAAAGAGAGAATTGAAGGCAGCTCTTCAGACTCAAGAAAATTTCATGTGTGAGACAAGAATACAAAAGGAGAAGCTACAAGCAAAATTAAAGGCAACTGACACTCAACACACAGTAGAGACCATAAGGTATATTTAATCTTAAATATTATTAATCTTAGCCACGGGGTGGTTTAGCATTAAGCACCATTTTTAATATTGCATAGTCATAATTTTGTGTTTGATCATATTATGGGTTTTCTTATTCAGTGTTAATTTCTGAGTTAAATTTTTATATCTTTAGAAAGTATTGTATGATTAGTTTTTTCTGCCTACAGTTTGAGTCCCCTAACCAAGAAACTCTGATGTTTAGAAAGTGAGGAACCCTTTTGTCAATCCATACCCTTGCCAAAACTGCAAACGTGAAAGGAATTATAGTCTACGTCTCCTGGGAGGCCTCCCTTCCTTGGTAGAACAGGTCATGTTTAGTAGCTGCTTATCATCAATAAGCCAGCTATTGAGATAGCCCTTTAAAAAATTCCTAAAGTTAATTTTGCTTCTATGTATGAATTGTTGCTCTGAAGTTTATAATTTAAGTCTGGTGCACATTTCTGTTTTTGTCTATAACTTTTCAGTTTCTTTGACTCAAGGTATCAAGTGTCAACAAGGTGAATTTTGCCATTTTGTCTTTTTCCCTTGAAAAACAGGCCAAATCCCAGTTGAGAAAGGAGTAGACTGTTGCTGACCTTTTTAGAAGCATCATCTCTGCCTCTTTACTCGCCCAGTTTTTTGTTTTGTTTTGTTTTTTCGTAAATCAGGAAACAAACTGAAGAGTTCTGAAGAGTTTCATTACCAAAAAGAGTTGGGAAATATGAACTGGCTGTGTGTTGCTTTTGTTTGCAAATATACAAGGCGTTTAACAGTCCTTCTGTGCCTTCCCATAGGTCACTGGAGGAGTCTCAGGCAGAAAGGAGGTATGCCTCTCAAGGGCAGGGAGACTTAGAGAATGTGCTCTCCCGACTGGATTTTACCCACACTAGTGAAGAACTTCTGCAGGCAGAAGTGACTCGTCTGGAAGGCAGGTACGTAATTACATACATTTCAGAAACACTCAAATTGTTAGAAACTATTTTCAATCATCATATTGATAAAGTAAGCTAATATAACAAGTGAAAAATTTTTTTCCTCTCTATCATTCACAAATGGCCTAACTTCTTATTTCATTGAGATTAAAGGAGAACTGTAAATCTCAGTTAAAGGAGAACTTCCTAATATTCTTACCACCAAACCTACCAGTCAGCCTGCAATCTGTCTGTGTCCTTAATCTGTTAGAGTGAATGAATCAGTGGATGATGTCTGTGCTCCTAAGACTCCACTTACATACTGATTCTACAGCTTCTCCTTTTCTCTTTTACATCATCAAGTTTTTAATCTCTGCTAAATCATTTCCACTAGTATAAAATATGTTTTAATATTCCTCATCTTGGGAAAAAAATGAAAATCCTCCTTTAATTCTATACCCCTGTCAAGTTCTTTCTGTATTTGTCTGCTGTCCTTTAAAACCAAATTCTTCAAAAGAGGTGTCTCTATTGACTGACTGTACATCTTCACATTTCTCCTGTGCAGAAGGCCTTCAGTTAGGCAGCCTTTCCCCTCTACCAGCCACATCACTGGAGCTGCTCTTGGGAAGATCTCCCTGGACACATGGTGCTCCTTCCTTCTGTGGTGAAATGCTGTTGATATTTCCTAGTGTGTTGATTGAATCCTGACTTATGCTATACCATGCCCAGCTCACTTGTATCACCATACTGTGAATTTTTTTATCATCCCGCTGAACTTGCTGATTGGGAAGAGTTTGATATTTTGTTTAAACGTAAATCATCGTCATTTGTAAAGTAGTATTTTCTGCTGTGTAGAAGATAAAAATAAAATAAATAAACTGTTAGCCTTTAGGCAAACAGATAACCAAAAAATTGCTGTTTTACCCTTTTAAGTACAGTAATAAGTTTTTTGTCCTATCTTTAAGTAATATATCTTTTATTTCTGTTTTTGCAAACCACTAAATATTTTCTTTACATATTAAATATACATGCATACACACACAGAGTTTTTGCTTTATTTCTTTCTCACCTTGGAATACTTAAGATATTCTTAGTTGTCATTACTGAGGTATATTTGCATACTTTAGATTGAATAAAGTAAAAGCTTAGTATTCTTATTGACATTAGAACTAATATTTACATTTTCTATCCTGATTTTCCATTGATAGACTTTTTAGTGATCTTTTACATGTTTTGCTGTGCTCTCAGCAGGCCCTGAAGGCTTGCCTCTTGTTTCTGACACACTGCCTCTTGCATTGTGACCTGGTACACTTTAGTCTCTTTAGGCCTCGATTTTCCCATCTGTAGATAGGACAAGATTATCTGATTTTCTTCTCGCTCTACCTCAATGTTTGACACACTGTAGTCACATTCTAAGTACCAAATAAATAAGCATTCTAGGATTTTTAGAAATAGGTAAAGTTGGAATAAATGGATACAAATACCAGTGTTCAGTAGTAAAACAAAGACTTTCAAAATTATTTTTCTGTATCAAAAGGCAAGTAGAAAAATGAACCCTTTTAGACAGCTTATTTGTGTTGTTCAGTTTGAACAGAATATTCCCTGAAACAGGAACTGTAGGAATTTAAGTGATTGTTTCTGTGTTGTTGTATTGTAGAGATGGTATTTTTGAACGATAGCTTATCTGGTAAGTTGGCTGTGTGGGTGAAACAACCTAGATAGTTATTAAGCCTGTATTGAACAGTCTGGAACCAAATGATGCAGGGCATAAGGGTATGGTGGGCAAGGTTAGAGGGAGGTAAGAAGTAAAAGACATTATTTTAATCATAGAATTTGTGGTTCGAGAAACATAATATGCACATTAAAGGACCTAAGAGCAATTTAAAGTGAAAATTCTAGAAAATGTCTACATTCAAGCTCTAACAATTGAAAATAGACTGTTTTTAAGGTAATTAAGGAATGAGGGTCAGTGTCGCTCTATCCAGGTAAATGTTGATCTGACTCTTGAAAGGGTGTTGACTATCCATTGCCTGGTAGGAGGGGAAGGTGCTGTGTGGTCAAGGGGATGGTGTGTGAAGAGACAAGTCAGGCTTAGCAAATGGCACATGGCAGACAGTAAAGCCTAGCAATTTAGCGGCAAAAAGACTTTATTAGTAGATATGAGCTGTGAGATAAGAGAGGTATGGTGCCCCTGAGGTTCTTGTATCTGATGAGTGATTGATTCTTAAGTAAGGGTGACAAGTTGGAAACTCTTTGAAGAAGATTCTTTTGGCAGCTGTGTGTAGGATGGGATTGTAATTAAGTTGGTGAAGACTGAGATTATGATGCAGCTCCTGTACAACTAGAGAGAAAAAAACTACCTAAGTTGCTATAATCTTGAGAATTTTGTAACCAGTAATATTCTAAGCAGAGAGAAAGAATATAGGTAAACACAGAACTCAAAAGTATCTTCAGTAGTGTGAATTGGATTTAGCTGCCTCCAGTGATAAGGAAATCAGAAATGAGTTTTATTTTGGGGTGGGAGGTGATGTTTAAGGGTATTTCTTGGACATCAAGAAGGTAAGGTTAGATAACTCAATTTGTGGGTTTCAGGGTTTTGTTTTATTTTAAATATGTGACCTTAATTTTGTCATACAGCTTGGAATCTGTGAGTACGACATGTAAACAGCTGAGCCAAGAGCTAATGGAAAAATATGAAGAACTAAAGAAGATGGAAGTGCATAACAATGAGTACAGGGCAGAGATTAAGAAGGTAAAGGTCCGCATGCCTGGGATCGCAAAGCCCTTTGTGTTTATGGACTGAGCTGTGGGTTGAGAGGTTACAGGAATTATTTTTAATGAGAGAAAAATGTAACCCAGAGGCCATTTGATGCTCACGAGTAGAGAGTACCTGGAAGGTGCTTAGGAGAGTGTCTTTCTGTGTCATCCCCAGGGATGCCGTGTAAGTATTTTCAAGAGAGTTGAAACCTGCCCCTTTGAACTCTACAACGTTATTTTAAATGTGCCTTGATGAAAAGTTTTCTAGAAGCTACGCACCTTCTTGCTTGCACAAGCACATGAACATATTATATGAGCTGGCATTTAATATTTTCTTACTGACCAAAGGTGGTGATGGATGTGTATTCTCTTCTGTGCTGTGGGTAGTTATATCCTCATTGGCATTTGAAGTGTGCAGTTTGTCTCTATGTTAGTGGGCCCTGGCTGTCCTGTTTGTTGACTCATATTTTTTATTACTTCTTTGAGATTACTTCTAGCCCCTTTCTTCCTCTTGCCTTTCTGTTGTCTTCTGTGGACCAGGAAACTATATAAGCAAAATTTTTAGATTTGCAACTAGAAAAAGAATGAAGGTGACAGGTGCTGTCCTCTAAACAATGTGGCTTCGACTTTGATACTGGTTCTCAGCATTTGAGTAAGGCATCTCTCCCTGTTTTGAAATCTAATAGGTAATTGTGGGTATAACCACCTGACCTTCAGTACAGATATGCAGCTTGGTAAATTGCTAATTTTCTGCAGATTTAATCAGGGAAAAATTCATGTCTTGAGGTAAGGTAAAAATTACTTTATTATTATATTTTTCTATCTAACATGTCTTCTCTTAATTTTTAATGCCTTCTATTTCTTTGTAGTTGAAAGAACAGATTTTGCAGGCTGAACAGAGTTACAGTTCTGTACTAGAGGGAATGAAGATGGAGATCTCCCAGCTAACTCGAGAGTTACATCAGCGAGATATCACTATTGCTTCCACCAAAAGTTCTTCCTCTGACATGGAGAAGCAACTCAAAGCAGAGATGCAAAAGGCAGAAGAAAAAGCAGTAGAGCACAAGGTGAAACTAGAACAAAAATTCTCTTTATTTGAAGTTTGTTTTTTAAATTTATTTATTTTTGGCTGCATTGTGTCTTTGTTGCTGTGTGCAGGCTTTCTCTAGTTGTGGTGAGCGGGGGCTACTCTTCATTGCAGTGCGCAGGCTTCTCATTGCAGTGGCTTCTCTTGTTGCAGAGCACAGGCTCTAGGCGTGTGGGCTTCAGTAGTTGTGGCACGCGGGCTCAGTAGTTGTGGCTTGCGGGCTCTAGAGCTCAGGCTGAGTAGTTGTGACGCATGGGCTTAGTTGCTCTGCGGCATGTTAGATCTTCCCGGACCAGGGCTCGAACCCATGTCCCCTGCATTGGCAGGTGGATTCCCAACAACTGTGCCACCAGGAAAGCCCCTGAAGTTTGTTTTTGAAGATTCAGTTTATTAAAGGTATATTCCATAGTAGTTAATTTAGTAAATTTTTATTAGCCCTCTTCTTCAGGCTAAGGGTAGGCTGGTTAACAAGCAGTCTAGTGGAGATTGGTGGGAGGTGAGAGTAGATGAGACAAGTGAAGAGACCCTCTCTGTGGCGTGTAGGGTGTGTATTAAGGCTGTGCCACGTTCGCTGTGACAGACCAGAGTTCAGACAGGGCGAGTGGTCAGGGATGAGACTGGAAAGCAGTGACCTGCTCCTGAAGGGCCTGCCCACCCTGTGCAGGAGTAAAAGGTCTCTGTGGTTGTCGTGTGGAGAATAAGTGAGGAGGCAAAGAGACTCGGATGCTGTCACAGCAGCGAGACTGTGGCCCGAGCACTGCGCCAGGGAGGCAGAGGGAAATGGATGCATTCTGGAGAAAATCGACTGGGCTTTGTATTTGATTGGACCAGGAGAATGAGTTAGACAGAGTTAGGAGAAGATGTCACTCAGGATTCTGGCTTGGGCAACTGAATAGGAAGTGATGCTCTTTAGTGAAATACAGAAAAGATAGGGAGCAGGTTTGAGGAGGATAATGAGTTTGTATAAAGGGTACATAAAATGGGCAAGCTGGGACACTGGTTTGAGATAAAGGCTGGACTTCCATATGGAAATATCTAGTAGTCAATTCCACAGAAGGCCTGGAGTTCAAGATTAAAATCAAGGTAAGACATTTAGTTGTGGAAATCTTTGCATGAAGTTGGCATTTGAAACCCTGAGAGACTTTGATATTATAGCGAGAAGGCATAGAGTATGAAGAGGAGAGACTTGCACCAAACTTAGGAATCTACTCATTTAGGGTAAAAAGGTGTTGGAATGGAGCTAAAAAGAAAAGTAGCAATAAGGAAGGAAATCAGGTAGTTTTCACAAAGGAAGTAGGAAGGCAGGGAAGGAAGGAATCTTTTCAAGTAGGAATGGCTAAGCAGAAAAGCTAAGGAGAATGAGGACTGAAAATAAGTTTTACTGCCTTGTGAAAGGAGTGCAGTCCACATGATGCTGGAGGTGGAGGCCAGTAAAAGGAGTGCTGGGGGTTACCAGTGCCTGATTCATCTTCTTAGAATAGTATTCTAATTGCATGCATATGAATTCATGTTGAAACACCTTTTCAACAACCTTTCAGAAAGTATTTGTATATATGAATGAAGAATGTGACCTCGCCTAATGAAAATTACATGTGGAAAAATTTTATAAGATGCGCTTGATTTATTTGTTACATTTATTTGTTTTTTGCTTTTCCCTTCTCAGGAGATTTTGGCTCAGTTGGAGTCACTCAAGTTAGAAAATCATCGTCTTTCTGAAATGGTGATGAAATTGGAATTGGGTTTACATGAGGTACATAAATAGAAACTTAAGTTTTTCTACTATCCAAGCCTTTAAAGAAATCACTTTGTAAATACTGATATTGTAAAGAGAAAGTTAAGATCAAACTATGAAACAATCCTTCTGCAAAAACTTTCTCAAATGAAAAGAAGTCAAGACAGTGATGGGAGTGAGCAAAATATGACTCTCCACTCCAGCAATTGGAAGATTTAAAAAAATATTATGTATGTGATAAAATACATAATGTGTTCTTAATAGGGAGAATGTATGTAAAGGGCTTAGCATAGTGTCTGGCATTTAGAAAATATACAATAAATGTTTGATGCTGTTATTATTATTACTGAAATTATTGTGTTCACAATATCTTTTCATTATAAAGTATATGATCTTTTAAATAGTTTGGTTTTAGTTATATTTCTACAAGATATAGTTCATTTCATCAAATAGTCTAGAATCTTTTATATTCAGAGTATTTTACTAGACAATGTAATGGACACAAAGATGAATTAAGGTAAGATTCTTGCCTTTACAAGGTTGAGGGTAATCTAGTAGGGAGGATAAGAAATGTAAACAAACTGCTGTGAAACCAGAGAACATGATCAGCTACAGTGAGTTATAAACTGTGTGGATGCTCCTTGAACTATTTTGTTATAAAATCTATGTAATTTTCAAAATGACCCATCTGATCTGACCCATCTTTTCTTGATGTAGGTCAAATGCCCAGAGATTGTAGAAATTATTTTTTTCTGTATTTCCAGAGAGTGTGTGCCTCCAAAGATTCATGGTGACACAATGCCCCTGTTTGCTCCTAAGTAGTTTTAGTTCCACACTCATGGATTATGGAGGCTGTGGTGGCAGAACATGCAAAAAACTACATGAATACGTTATTTCAGCTAAAAGAAAATACGGGGGACCATTTTTATAATATTTTGAGAGGGTGAGACTCTCTTAGCGTCACAAAACCATAAAGAATTTTACAACATAAGGAATTTTACAACATAAAAATATAAAATTTCTGGATGACAAAAGACCCCATTAAAAAAGACTAATAGACTAGAGGAAAACAATCTATTAACAGATAAAAGGTTAATATAAAATATTAATATATAAGGATTTCCTGTAAAGATAATAAAAAGATTGGAATCCAGTAGAAAAATGGGTAAAGGACATAAATAGATAATTCATAGAAGTAATGCAAAAATCCAGTAATGAAGAAAAGCAGTTACACCCCTCTAATAATCAAAACAAAAGAAATAAATATTCTTTTGTTTATTGGCTTGACAGTGATTTTTTAAATCCAGTATAGCCAGTGTTGGCAGGAATATAGAGGAACAGGCTCTTCAGTGCTCTGTTAATGAGAAAGTGAATTGACATAGCTATTCTAGAGGGCAATTTAGCAATATCCATTAAACTGTATGTAAATACATGTAGCCTATAAAGTCCTGAGTCATGTGCTTTTCTGATTTTGATCATCATTGTTTTCCAGAAAGGTCGTATCAGTTTGCATTCCCAAAGAACCCATCCTGTAGGAGCAAAGGCATAAAAATGGTCATTTCAGTGTTGTTTGCAATATCCAAAATTTTGAAAAAAACTAAATGTTAATCTATAGAGGGATGGTTAATCATGACTTTCTATACTAGGAAATATTATGCCATCATTTAAGGTGGCAGATGAATGTGCACATCTAATCTTGCTCCCTCCCCAAATCCCTCTAAAACTATAATGAAAGGATTTTTTTTTTTTTTTTTAAAGCACAAACCTACAAGGATGGAAAAAGTGGGAGAGGAGACAACAGCTAAACATTTTGTAAGGGGGAAGATGGAAGGAAGGAAGGAAGGAAGGGAGGGAGGGAGGGAAGAAGGGAAGAAGAGAAGGAGGGAGGAAAATGACTTTATATGCCCTGATTTAACCCAGTACTAAGCTAGTGGTGGAGAAAACCTAGAACCAATCTGATTTGCACCACAGAATCTTCAGAAGGCTCAGGATTTGGCAATAGCTGATTGACAGAATCTTATCTTATGCAGTGATTACCTATTCATATTTAGTAGTTGGGAACTCTCAGGGGTGCGTAAGCCAGACTATGACCAGAGAATCTGTTCAGCTTAATTTCTCCTGAAACCTCTATCTAACAGTGGTGATAATGTCCTTTCTTTACACAGCAAGGTGTGTGCTTGCTATGCACTTTTTATATTACCTTCCACATTCATTTATCTGTAATTGTTGATAGTAAAATAATAAATTTGAGAAAAAATTAAAAGATGCCTGCCTGGCAAAAGCAAACATTATCTTCTTTTAAAAAGTATATTTAAATGACATCAGAAATCAGACTCTGGCGGGGGAGAATCCTGTTAGCAGTTTATACTTCCTCTGGTTTTGAAGTTACACACAGTGTAAACATGGTGTACGTATTAAGAACAATTATTAGAAAGTGCCGTTTTGCATTTTACCTTGGAGGAAGGTGATATTACTTTTACAAATGAATATTTTAGCTAAATAACTGTTTTAATAAAAGTATCTAATATCTTAATAGTAAAAGCAATAGCTCTGATAAAGTATTTACCACAGTAAAAATAAAAATTGACAGTAGTTTATAGTTTAACTCCTATGTCCTGCAAATTTTTTTTTGAGATTTTAGCATTTTGTAACTTACTGTCACTGCTAGAACAGATAGTTAAATGGTTTTATTTTAAGATTTATTTTTTTGCTAGGTACATTCTGTTTGTCAAACCACTGTTTACCAGCTTATTTTCGGAAAGTTCTTTATAGAAAAGACCAAGCTAAACATCGAATTAAATTCCAAAGAAGATAACCATAATTTTTCAGAATGCTAATGAAAATATTTTGTCATTAGAAGAAAATGGTCCAGACCTCTGTCTTTTTAGGTACTGTATTACCAGGAAACACCTAGAATTGAAGAACAATAAATAATCACAGAATTCAGACCAGATCAGAGTAGTCATACCTACCTTATCCTTGAATACTGCCTTATCATGTCCAAATTTATTTCACATACCAGAATAGGTGCCAACATTATGTAAAACTCTTTAAGACCAGAGAGTTGTTTATTTAAAAGTTGTCCCTGCCAGCCAGAATTCCTTTTCAGAGCCTTATGTCCAAATTTCTTTCTTTGAAATAGGTCTTTTGATTTTCTTCCACAGGTGTTCTGGGGCTATTCAACCTTCTCTTTCCTTTTTTTTTTTTTAATCAGTAGCTTTGTTTTTAAGTTAAAGCGTAGTTGTATAATTGTATAGTATAGTTACAATATTATATTAAAGTGTACAACATGATTCAGTATTTTTATAGATTATAGCCCATTTAGAGTTATTGTAAAATAATGGCTTTATTCCCTGTGCTGTACAATATATCCTTGTGGCTTATTTATTTATACATATACATGCATTTTTACCTCTTAAACCCCTACCCCTATCTGGTCCCCCCCGTCCCCTCTCCCCATTGGTAAACCACTAGTTCTGTTTCTGTTTTGTAATATTCATTTGTTGGTTTTATTTTTTAGATTCCACATCTAAGTGATAACATACAGTATCTGGATTTCTCTTTCTGACTTATTTCACTGAGCTCAACGTTCTCTTTCTTGAGGAAGAATCCATGGCTGCTATTTTCTTTCTTTTTCCCTGTTTTTGATTCTCATCCGTAGCTTTCTTCCATCCTAGTTCCAGCTTTCCTCCAGTTGCTTGGATATTCCTTGGCACATCAGGGAAGCCCATTGTGCTCCTCATTTTCTGCCCCTATCCACTGTAAGAAACAGAACGTTGTTTCTCTTTTAGGGGACCAAAACCAAATCTTCACTTTTTCCTGAGTAAAGCCATAGATTAACTAGTCATAGCTGAAAGTAATTTTCCAACAGCAGTATCACAGATTACAAGTTATTCTTGTATAAAGTAAGTGACTCTAGTATTCTTTTTTATTAGGCAAAAGAGGTTTCACTAGCAGACCTCCAGGAGAATTATACTGAGGCATTAAATAAATTAGTGTCTGAAAATCAACAACTACAGAAAGATTTGATGGATACCAGAGCTCAGCTGGAGATTTCTACTCAGATTTGCAAAAAAAACCAGGACAGGATCTTTAAACCAACACACAGCAGAGTACCTGAGTTCAAGAACATGGAGTTCAAGTAAAATTTCTTCATAGTTTATTTAAAATATATATCTTTATAATATAATTCTCATTTCTTTGAGAATAATTTCCAATTTACAGAAATTAAACCTTCGTCAAAGGACTCTGTTTAATCCTGAAGTACACCGTGCACAAGTAAAGCTGTTAGGTTAAGAGGTGCAGGGGTTCTAAGCACTTTCATCGAGGCTTCTGGATGTAGGTGTAAATGGCAGCCTATTCCACTGAGCCTCCTCATGCCGCCTCCTACCTCTCCAGCCCCACTTGCCCCATAAGAAGTAGAAGTTGGCTTTTTGTAAAAAGCTTCTTTTGTATTTTTGGTCAACTAATGATAGACTGTTACCTAAGAAGTCAGCATTCAGTGGAAAACCACCTGGCTTCAGCTCCTACGGTACGGTTTACACGTTTTCCTACCGGGAGCCTTTGCTGACACCCTCACCCCCACTCCCACCTCTTCCCCAGATGAAGGTAAGGGCCTTCTCTCTGCACAGTGCTTCCCTCTATCCTAAGCACCAACCACACGGGGTCACCCTGGCAGCTTGCTTATCTTCCTTGCTGTATTGTAAGTGTGTGGGGGGCGGGGGCCTGGCGGTGGGGATCGGGGATTGGGGCCGGAGTGAAGGAAGGACCATCTGGTCGGAGCCAGCTGCTCATTTGGTAAATTACAGCCTTAGCCTGGTCCTGTGAGTTTAAGTGAACTTCAACAACAAGTATGTTTTAAAAGAGGAAAGTTGCTACAATGTTTATCTGTTTGATTTTCTCATCTGCTATCCAGGCCAGCCAGTGGCCAGCGCAAGCATGATGGGATGGAGGCTGAGCACTACAAAGCAGGTCTTCATTCTACGCAAGGACAAGCGTTGGATAGCGTAGAGGCTGTGTCCTGGGGCCTCACCCCGCCGAGTCATCAGATCAGCCCTTGCTGCTCCACCATCTCTCTGCCTTCTAACTTTCTGTGCAAAACTCACTCTTTGCCTTCAGTGCTAGATACAAATGAAACCAATTTTTCTGACACTGTTTCTGAAAGTATAAATGACCAAGAAGACTTTATATATTCGGTATGGAGACTTGCTGAGCTTACTAGTGTATTAAGTTTATTTAGTTTGATTTTATTTTTTATTTTAAGGTGGAGCAGTATTCCCCCTCCCACCCCCCTTACTGGTTCTCTCTCTTAAGCAGCCTTTGTTATCCTCAATTATTTCTGTCTTAAGGTTTTGCTTGTGAAGACACTGTTGTCCACGACTACTTTTCAAAATGCATCTTAAGAAATATAACATAAGTTATAGGTATTCATTTCTTTTTAGCCTGAATGGGAAATTCCATTGCTGCCTTTTTCAGAGAGGGTCAATTTTGTGTTGGGATGATTGGTTCAAGGAATATCTCTGCCTGCCAAGATAGTCCTGGGGCATAGACAGTGGGGAAGGAGAAAAGGAACGGTTGGAAAGGGAAAGAGGTGGGTAGAGGCGGGGGAAGGAGTTGCATCTGACGTGTCTAGAACATGGACTGGGTGCCACGCAGTGGTGGCCCTGGTGTCAGAGGCTGCCTTTCCATGTGGACTGGCCCCTTGTTCTCACAGCTGCTGTGAGGACTCCACTCCACCATCTTTTCTTTACCTTCTGTGCTGAAGCACTCGCCTCTGGCCATTCATTCCCATCAACCTCCCGTGGTCGTATACCTGAGAAAGTTCAGTATTTTTGACTTTTTAATGTGCCAACAAGTCCATGGGAAGGTTTTCTTTTAGTTGTCAAAATATATGTAATATATGTATTTCTGAAATCCAAAAAAGTCCTGACAACTAACTTTCTTCCTAAGTTTGTCAGCAAAACTTATTTGGCGCTGAAACCTCACCTGGCCTGAACTGAGCTGATGTGATAGTATGTATAGACTTTATTGATCCCATTTAGCATTTTACTTCAGAAATATCAATGTGTTTGATTATGGGAGTTACCTCTGACCCCTCATGAGTCTGTATTTGCGAATTCGTCTACTCACTAAACTGTAACCCCTGAGCAGTACTCATGAGCACTTCCACAGTCATTCGTGAACGTGTGCAGAGGTGCACAAAATTTGAGTCACTGGACTTGCATGTTTCCAGCTGAGGTCAGTCAAGGTGGCACTTTGCCCTCTTGTTTCAGCTCTTGTGCTGAGTTGAGATACCCAGAGGATGGAGCCCCTGGGGGACAGCACAGTGCAGTGCAAGAAGCTCAGATGCTGGCGTTGAACAGGGTTTGAACCCCAACTCTGGCACCCTTTAGGGGGTGGCCTCGGGCAGGTCACTAAACACTCTCAACCATGTTTTCTCTTTTGTAAAATAAAGAAAATAGAATCTACTGGATGAGTTGTTTTTAGGAGTTAGGATTATAGTCTATGTGAAGTGTGTGTGTGTGTGTTTCCCATAAGAACAGTGTTTCAATATTCATTAATTCAGTGTTTGAGATGACTTTCATAGAAAATAACTACTGCAGATGAGGATTGACTGAACTTGGTACATGTGACCTTTCTAAAATCTAAATTCTGAAACCAGTGGTTTCAGATAAGGCACTGTGGACTCAAAATTTGGAAGAAGGAAAGTATTGATTTTAACTGATATCTAATTTATTATAGGTAGCTTTTCTATGCTTTAAAACAAAAGTAACATTCAGATTTTAAAAGTGTGTTTGAAGTAATAGGCATTAAGTATTTCTCTTCTGGGGTATAGAAGGATATACAAATGCTTTCAGAGGAAAGCATTTTTTAAAACATCACCTTTTAATATTGCTAGTTAGAAAATATCATGAATAATATGTCTTAGAAATATACTATTCAACTTATGTGTGTCAAAATGTGTTTCTCTTCTAGCGTCCCTTGCCTCTGTCTCCTCTTGGTTCAATAGCCACAAGATTTTTGGAAGAGGAGGAACTGAGGTCTCATCACATTCTAGAGCGCCTGGATGCGCATATTGAAGAACTAAAAAGAGAGAGTGAAAAGACAGTGAAACAATTCACAGCCCTAAAGTAGCCTCTTAAAAAATCACAAACTTGGAAATAAAAATAAACACCGAAGAGTTACTGTCATCGTGAAGTAGCGGCTCTTTGAAAGGCCGAACATACAGACACCATAAAGATGAGATGTACTAATAAAGCTGCCATGAGGAGTCTGAGAAACTGATATTAGCTCTAAGGTGTTTTCACTGCACTGGTTTGTTCGAAGGACTTTTTCCAGCAATAACCTGTAAATAAACCACTTTGCTAGACTTTTTCTCATGTTAATATTTATTATCGTAAAGTGATACTTTCTCATGCTGACTTAAATGTGAATAGCTGTAGACTAACTAAAGATTTTATGATTCGTGTTGAAAATAAAGTAACTATAGGAACTTCCTCTGAGAGCAGTAGCATTGTATGTAGTGGAAGCATGGATCTCGGACTCAGAGTGATCCAGGTTGGTGTACTGATTTTGCTTCTCATTAGCCAGCTGGGCTGGTAATGTGTGAGGTTGGGCCGAAGTGTGTAAAGGGGCTGAAGGACTTTGACAGGAAGCCTTCTCTTGCTCAAAACACAGGGGGAGGAGCGAGGTGGGGGTGGAGCCTGGGGCTGGGTTAGTGTGGGTGCCTGGGGACACACGGTGGAAATCTTGGTATCTGCATTTCTGAGGAGAGGTTTAAAGGGGAGACGGAGCTCTCAAGGTGCAGGGGCATTTGAAGCCACGGAGAGCTGAGGAGGAGGAGGGCAAGGAGAGAGAAGAGCAGAGCTTAGAACTTGGCCGCCCTGAAGGACACCGGCACAAGAGAGCATCATGCGATTAGACCCAGCAGAGGAGCTGGAATGTGCGACTAGAGACCAGAAGGTGAGGTGTAGGGCTCTTGCCCCCAGGGATGGGGCTTCTGTGATCTGACCCTCTTGGTGGATCTTTCCCGTCAGCATGGAAACATCCTGTTATTCTTTCTTTAAAGCAAAACAAAACCTTGGTTCCATATCCTCCCTATCTACTGCTGCATATATTTGCTCCCCTTCACGCAGACACCTCTGGTGAGAATTGTCTGCAGTGACTGTTCCCATCATCTTCCTAACCTTCTCCATCCCCACTTCCCTCCCTGAAACTGCTCTCCTGCTCTAGAGGTTGCCAGTGACCTCCTTAGTCCTGAGCATCATTTCACACACTTGGCCCCTCCCTCTTCCACTCCTGGCTTCTTTGACCTGACACTCCTGCCCACTGGCCACTCCATCTCATTCTACTCTTGTGGCTTTTCCTCTTCTAAAGCCCCCCCCCCACCCCCGCCCAGGACTTCCATGTGGGTTTTCTCACTCAACATGCTCTTCCCTAGACTGTTCCATTCAACTTCAAGCTTTTAGTACCATCTGTAGACCAGTGACCCCTGCATTCAGAACTTATCTTGACCTCTCCCCAGAGCTGCTGCCTTACATATTGAACTGCTTATGGAATAGCTTCACGTGAATGTCTGATAAGCATCTCAGGTTGAACGTTTCCAAGAGAGAACTCTCGATTCTCCCTCTTGCTTAGGTTCCGTGTCAGGACAGCGTCATGTGTGCCGATTGCTAGGAGTTATACTTAATTCCTTCCTACCCACACGTCTGTATCCAAGCCATCGGGAGGTCCTCTCCATGCTGCCGCCTATCTCAGGTCCAACCATTTCTCTCCTCACGGCTGCCGACCAGTCACTCACCTAGGTTCTGGCAGTAGCCTCCTAATTGGTACGACGACTCCTACTCTTGACCCCACTAATTCATTCTCCACAGCGCCTCCGGAGATACCCTTTAGAAATGTAAGTTAAACACCGTCAAGCCCTCAAAGGCTCCTTACTGCTCTCAGTTTAAATCTGAATTGCTTGTCGTCGCCTACGAGGCCCTCAGTACCCGGTGCCCGCCTCTGTCACCCGCGGCATCATCGTCCTTCCCTCGTGCTCCAGCCGCGCTGGCCTCCTTTCTGCCTCTCGAGTGCTGCCAGCTGTAACCTGTGAGGGTTGCTGCACTTGCCGTTTACCTGGTGTCCCTTTCTCTCACCGTGCCTGCCATAGGCGCTTTCTCCAAAGCCTCCCTGACTGCTGTCTCCAAAACCCGCTTCTCCCAGCTCCTCTTGCTCCCTGCCCTGGGTTATTTCCTTCATAGCACTCGCCACTCTGCAGTCATTTTGTTACTTGATTTACGTTTTTATTGTCTATTCTGCCTTTAGAATTAAGCTCCTTGAGGGGAAGGACTTGGCAGTCTGGTGGGGCCCTCATCTCTCCACACAAGCCCAGCACTTGGAGATGCTCAGTTCAAAGAGCAGTGAATAAATGTCCTTCCTCAGAGGCAACACATTTTCCCTGTGAGTCTTTGTGCATGCCGTCCCTTCAGCCAGCCCCTCTTCCCACACGCTTCCACCCCCACACCCCCCATGCCCTTACTACCTCAACTGGCAAGAATTTCGTACATCCCAGGAGGAGTTCCTTGTTTCTCACAGCGCCCTGTGTGTGCGTCTCTCAAAGCGCTGAGCACCCTGTGCTTCCTCTTACAATTTCTGTCTCTCCCGCTGAACGGAAAACTCCTCAAAAGCAGGGGCCATCCTCAGTCAGCAGGCTGCCTAACACATAATAGATACTAAGCAAACACGAGGTGGATGAAAATCACCACCATTCTAGCTTTCATTGTACTGACCTCTAAAACGGGGATAATACTTCATGGGGTTGAGAGGATTTACTGAAAAGGTATTTCTGGGAGGGCTTTGCAGACTCTGAAAATACTGTACCAGTGTGGACTGGTGTGAGGAGATTCTGAGTTTAAGACTATCCCAAGCTTCCACTTAGAATATATAGGGTGCAACCCCTGCTTCTGGAATGCTCATAGTACTTGTTGACTAGGAGGAACAATGGCAGACTCTGTAGTCACTGGAAGCACTTAAGGAATCATGAGGTGCTATGTATTTCCTTAAATTTATACTGTGTTGTTTAAAGTTGAAGTAGTTAATGATTGAATTTGTCAGAACATTTGATTGTAATTTCATCTCTCAACTTCATTCTTCAAAAAGATATGCCAGGGGCTTCCCTGGTGGCGCAGTGGTTGAGAGTCCGCCTGCCGATGCAGGGGACGCGGGTTCGTGTCCCGGTCCGGGAAGATCCCACATGCCGCGGAGTGGCTGGGCCTGTGAGCCATGGCCGCTGAGCCTGCGCGTCCGGAGCCTGTGCTCCGCAACGGGAGAGGCCGCAGCAGTGGGAGGCCGGCATACCGAAAAAAAAAAAAAAAAAAAAAAGATATGCCAAATATTAAAATGTGTCAAAATTCAATTTGAGTTAGTTTCTTCATATACAATACATTTTACAAAACCTCTCGGTGATCAGGGTGCCCAAATTAGCTGAAAAGATAAGGGTGCTGTTGTCTACTTTTGGGTTTTCGGATGATGTTTTGTTGGGTGAGTTATTTTCCTTGGCCTGGGTTCTAGTGAAGTTGTGTTTGGATTTCTACACAGATTTTAGCCGAAGAAGATACAAATGAGTTCCCACTATGGGATGGACATGACCTTCCCATGGAGCCTCATTTGATTTCAACAAGTCTAGGAGGCAGTGAGTGTCATTGTCCCATGTGACAGGGAGGATTTAAGTGGCTTGCCCAGGGTCCCAAAGCCCCAGCTCTTTCTAGCAGCGCCTGGGGATAGAGAGTGTGGACTCTGCAGGCACACAACCCTGTTCCTAATCCTAGCTCTGCCACTTATTAGCCCTGTGACCTTGACCAAAATAATTAACGTCTCCATGACTTCATTTTCTCATCTGTAATGTGGGGGAAATAAAAATTGTACTTACCTCATAGGATTTGTGAAGATAAGTATTTGTAAAGCACTTAGAACAGTGCCTGGCCTAGTAAACATGGAAGTATCTTGTTGAATAGAAACAATACAATGCTATGTGTTTCTATTATGTCTGCTTAGCTGCAAAAATTTCTACCTTCCTTTTCATACACAGACATGTAACACCTGGTAAACTATAGGTGATGGTTGTCTGTTTGCAAAATATCCTTGAGTCCAGAACCTAAACGTTACATGTGAGAAAAATAACTACAAGAGAAGCTCTACCTGTCATTGAGAACGTACATTAAGCAAACAGCTGTCATGCATGGCGTTTCATGAAGTGCACAACATGAGGTGCAGAATGGCAAGGTTAGAAAAAGAAATGTGTTGACTTGTTCTAGAAACAGCTTGAAATAGTATACAAAAATGCTTTAAAAAGGAACTAACAGTGGGGTTGGGCCAAAGGACAGGTGAGGGCTATAAAAGCTGGTCCCAAACAAACAGCTAGTCCAGTCCAGTTGCCAGAGGCAGGCAGCAATGCTGCTCTGAGCTTCTTAAGGGCCAGAGTAGAGAAGAAAACATTATTACTTACTTAAGTACATAATTAAATTATTGTTTATTAACTAATTATTACAAAATCAAAACACCATGGGTTCAAGGGAAGCACTCTCTTTCTCAGTGTATGAGCCGTTGGAGCGGGACATAGCATTTTTGTAACTAATAAGAGGATCGGTACAGCTTCCTTACCGGGGGCTTCAGTGTGGACTGCTGGCGTAAGGCTGAAGTGCAATTCAGAAGAACCGGTTCTCAGAAGTCCCCAGCATGACGGTGTGAAGCTCTCATGGCCTGGCTTGATCAAAGGG
Organism: Aethalodelphis obliquidens; assembly: GCF_003676395.1. NCBI lineage: Eukaryota > Metazoa > Chordata > Mammalia > Artiodactyla > Delphinidae > Aethalodelphis > Aethalodelphis obliquidens. The sequence continues at coordinate 2,309,472 of NW_020838016.1, forward strand.
GAACATTTAGAGGAATGATGGACGGCAATCTTCTACAAAAGCTATTTCTCCACAGTGCGATTTTAGTAACAACACGGTTCACTCTTTCTCTCTGTGGGAGCTTAGAATTTGGGAAACTTATGTTGCCCATTAAGGCCACATTCAAATGATTTGACAATCCAATCAGAAGTAGGTTTATACTCCTCTTATGAAAAGAAGGAACCTAGTCAAGGCAAAGCTTGAATGGTGGAAAGTCCAGGAATTCCCTGATACTAAATGCAGGGAGAAGATCCATAGTTCCCACCAGACGCTCAAAGATATCTGTGAGACAAAAATGGATTAAGAACCACAACTTTAGGGGCTGGAATTCTCCCAGAATGGTGTTCCATTTCCTGGGGAGAGATACAAAATTGGAGGAGCCCAACGAATTCCTATGGGGGCTGAGTTTTAAAGTGCAGTTGAATAGTCATGAAAAATTCAAGCTTTTCAATAATAAAAAGACAAATAACCCAATTTAAAAGAGGGGAAAAGATCTGAATGAACATTTCTCTAAAGAAGTTATACAAATGGCTAATAAGCACATGAAAAGATGCTCTCAGGGAAATGCAACTCAAAACCCTTCACACCCACGTGTAATAAAAAAAGATGGAAAATAACAAATGTTGACAAGGATGTGGAGAAATTGGAATACTCATACATTGCCGATGAGAATGTAAAATGGTTGTTACTTTGGAAAACAATTTGGCAGTTCCTCAGAAAGTTAGATTTAGATTTACCATATTACCCAGCAATACCGAGCCTAGGTATATACCCAAGATCAGTGAAAACATATGTCCAAAGGGTTGCACACGAATGCTCATAGCGACATTATTCATGATAGCCCCCAAATGGAGAAAACATAAATGTCTACCAACTGGTGAATGGATAAACAAAACATGGTATATCTATACAATGGAATATTGTTTGGGAATAAAAAGGAATGAAGTACTGATGCTACAACATGGATGAAACCTGAAAGCATTAAGCTAAGTGAAAGAAGCCAGTCACAAAAGAACACATATGTGTGATTCCATTTATTTGAAAAGTCCATGATGTGCAAATCCGTAGAGACAGGAAGTAGTTGCTGATTGCCTTGGGCTGGGGGGGTACAGCAGGATTGGGAGTGAAGACTAAAGGGTAAGGGTTACTTTGGGGGTTATGAAAAGGTTCAAAAATTTGATTGTGGTGATGGTTGCACAACTCTGAATATAGCACAACTGAAAACCATTGAACTGTACACTTTAAATGGATGACTTATATGGCATGTGAATTATATTTTAATGAAGCTCTTTCCGAAAAAAGCCTCTGATGCACAGCAACACCTAAAAAAAGTCAAGTTTATATTCAGAAAACATTACAGCACATACAGCACATGCTATTCTAAAATTTCATATTTTCCACTTTCACACTTGGGAGTAACAGTAGCACCCCTCTTTAGAGGGTGGTGATCAAGCTCTGTCTGAATAACTGCTTGTGTGGGGACAAGATTACACACTGAGACACCGTGGGTAAGGGCTTTGCCGGGATCCGGGTCACCGAGATCTCCTGCTCTCCCCGCAGTGGAGCGCAGGCTTCTGCTGCCGCTAGTGGGGCAGCTTCCAGGATGACTGAAGGGCCCTGGCAGCAACGTCCATGGTCACCAACCAGGAAGATCTTCTTGGCCAAGTATATTGTCTGGAGGGGCTACGGGAATGCTCGGCGCTCTCTCAGTGGTTAGAGGAGGGCTGTTTACAGCACATTTTAGATGGAGTTCCAGACCACTGCTGGGAAGTGTGGGAATACGAGACTGTGCCCTAAGACTGCTTGGCCAGTCCCCAGTGTCTTTACAAGCGTGACAGCAAAACAGAGGAAGAAAAGCCAGGTACACGCCATACACCTGCTCATAGATCAACTAGGACACTGGTCAAGTTGACCCCTTTGCCCGGTGCTGTTATGGACCCGCCACGCTCTGGGTGGCATCCAGTGTGGATAAGCTGGCTGCTAGCTCTGGGAGCTGTCCTGAGGCCCGAAGCACTGGCTTGGGGAAGCGGCATGGGCCTCTCACTGGGCCATCTCTTGGATGTGTCTTGCCCCTAATATGTAATATGGACTAAAACAACTCACCAGTCTGAATCTTTCTGCAACCTAGGACATGCATTTCAGATCCTCAGACTAAAATTAAATGCCACAAACAAGGCAACAAGTGTTTTCTACCAGTTAGTTCCTTCAGCCATGGCTGAGCACAGCCCTTGCTCCCAGCAGGAGCATGTGCTACAATGTGCAGGTCCCTGTGTAACCCGACAGAGTGGTGGCTGAGGTAGGAGCCCTGTGGCTTCCCTAGTGATTCTCCTCTGGGCTGACAGGCGCCTCAGCCCAGCGTGGAACGCTGACAGCAGCCTGTTCTTATTAATAAGAGTTGGACCATGAGGAAAGGATGGGGAAGGTTCTAGACGGGTGATGTGTCCAACCTGCTACCTCCTGCATGAGCTGCCACTTGTGGACTATGAAGGCATCCCCTGATCTCTTTAATTTGCTTCAAAAGTTTTAACACTAACACATGGTTTAGCAACACCACTCAATTCCAATATATCCCCAGGTTAAGCCATTTCTTAAATCCACATTAATCAAACTGTGTTCCAGACACCTGAAATTTTTCAAAATTTTAATAAGAGCTCCTTTGAAATGTACCAAAGCAGAATGGGAAAGGCTGCATGTCATCCCCCCAGAGCGGGGATGGAATTGGGAGAGCTGCCTCTCTTCCTCCCACTGGCCATGACCCCTGCATCCCTCTCCCTGATAGTCTCCCCTGTGCTTTCCAAATCACTGGGAGCTGGGGGCCTTAGGCACTTAGACGTTCTTAACATTTTGTGTGCCAGGGACTTCTTTGGCAGAGGGATTGTGGACTGACTAAGTCCACAAAATATAATGTTAAAAAGAAAACCAATTACATTGACATTCAGTTATCAAAACCTAAGAAAAAACAAATTTGTGATTAAAGTATGACATGCACCTCTTTATTAATTCATTAAATAATGAGACCCAGTGACAGGTCTATTGCCCACTATGTTTTGAAGCAATGATGCATGAAGATACTATTTTGAGGTGTCTGCAACAACTGTAGTGAGAGGTGAAAATACCTGTGATTTCTTTTGGAATAAAGCCCCAGGTACTGCTAGTGTTGCTGTAGTTTATAGCCAATATTCCTAATAGAATGGAAACTAAATTTCAGTTAGAGCTTATTGAGAATAAGGATGTTGAGTTTTCCCACTCAAGTTCATAGAGGCTTAAATTCTCTCCTTGGACCCCTTGGTAGGGGGTCCATGGACTCCAGGTTAAGAATTTAGAGGCTTAGAGCTTATCTATGCTTTACCTTGTCCCTGGTCAGTCTGGTTCTCTGTGAACATTCACTTGTGTAGTGGGGGCAGTATTTGTGCTTAGTGTCACCTGTGATTCTAAGAACTCAGTCTTTAAACAGATGAGATCACAAACCAATTTATGCAAGAGGAACCTTATTTTTTATTATTCGTGGAGTGACTTTGGGCATCTTGGAGAACTAGTGTTATGCACTCGACAGCTCAGAGCATTCCCCTGAGTTACAGGGGACCCTGGGCTGTGGATGTTCTCAGCATTTAGGGCAACCAGGTCAAGCCTGGGGCCCCAGGTCCTGGCCTGGGGCTCCTCGGAGGAAAGCTAGGTTTGGCCAAGCATCCCACAGTCCCTGTAGGTGACAAACCCAGTGGGTGACAAGTGGCATCTTGGGCTTGCTGCACGTGATCAGGGAAAAGCTGGACCACTCGGACGTCTCCTCCAACAGAGCTGCAGAGGGTGCCACCATCCACTGTGGACAAGGAGCTATGAAACACGGGGGTGGCTGGGGCTCTGTGCACCCAAGCAGAATTCTGTAGCCCAAGGGCGGCCACCCGGGGACTGTGGGGCAAGGGACCGGACGAGGGTAGCTGGTGCAGGTGAGACAGGCTGGGACCTGGGAGCCTTTGCTGCAGTGCTTGCACCTGGACACACCTATCCTCGAGCAACGGAATACAAAAAACGATAAGGGACTGAAAATAACTGCATGCATGTGCAGTCGGGGCAAATTATGAACAACAAAACACAAAAACACCAAAAACCCACACAGCACCCCCAAGGGAGTGGGCAGACTACCTAAGCCACCCCTCCGGCCCAACCCTTGGACCAAACCCTACGCTCACCCCATGTAATTAACCAGCTAACCTAACCCCCGCCCCTTGGGGATCGAGGAAGGGAACCTGTTGTTTGTTCTCGCTCCCTCCTGCTGCAGCAGGGGCCCCAGTAAAGCCTTGCCTGAATTTCTTGTCTGGCCTCTGATCAATTTCTATTGATTAAGGAGGCCAGGAACCTGGTTGGTAACACAGGGAGGCCAGTCGGAGTTCCTGTAGGTACAACTCTGGATGGCAGTCCTGAATCTCTGTCTTCACAAAACAATCCAGTAGTCTCTGAATCTCAGAACATGCATTTTGGACCCTTGGCCTAAAATTAAATCGTACAAACAAAGCAAATGTTTTATCCAGCAATGGTCAGATAATCATAGCTCTCTGTTGTGTACCCTCGCCTCTCACCCCGAGCCAGCTACAAGATGACTCTACTCCAATGAGAAACAGAAGTTCCCTAAACTAGTGTTTCTCATAACTTAACAGTTGACTTAAAAATGCTTCATTGGATTCAAAATCTCTCCATAAATTACTAGAAACTTCAACAATAAATTTGTCAGTTAAAGAAGAGGAATTGCAATGAGTCTTTAAATACATTTTGTAGTACGGTAGTTTTCAAATTAATGTAAAGAAAATTATCACTACTTTGTAAAGTTTCTCATCAAGGTGGACTAGAAGGAATTTAAAGACACTGTTAGCTAAAAATATCTTAATTAAGAATTGTTTGTAACAATTTCCAGTATAAATCCTGATATAAAAAGTTAAGGTCATTAATCATACTTAAAAGCTTTTGCACAGCAAAGGAAACTATCAACCAAATAAATGAATAGACAACCTACAGAAAGGGAAAAAATACTTGCAAATGATATGACCAACAATGGGTTAACTTCCAAAATATACAAATAGCTCATACAACTCAATATCAAAAAAAACAAACAACCCAGTCAAAAAATGGGCAGAAGACCTAAACAGACATTTCTCCAAAGACATACAGATGGCCAACAGGCACATGAAAAGATACTCAACATTGCTAATTATTAGAGAAATGCAAATCAAAACCACAATGAGGTATCACCTCACATTGGTCAGAATGGCCATCATCAAAAAGAATACAAATAAATGCTGGAGAGGGTGTGCAGAAAAGGGATCCCTCATACGCTGTTGCTGGGAATGTAAGTTGGTGCATCCACTGTGGAGAACAGTGTGGAGGTTTCTTAAAAAACTAAAAATAGAGCTACCATATGATCCAGCAATCCTACCCCTGGGCATATACCTGGAAAAGACAAAAACTCTAATTTCAAAAGATACATGAACCTCAATGTTCATTGCCAGCACTATCTACAATAGCCAAGACATGGAAACAACCTAAGTGCCCATCAATAGGGGAATGGATAAAGAAGATGTGGTACACATATACAATGGAATACTACTCAGCCATAAAAAAGAATGAAATAATGCCATTTGCAGTAACATGGATGGACCTAGAGATTATCCTACTAAGTCAGACAGAGAAAGACAAATATCATATGATATCACTTATATGTGAAATCTAAAAAATAATACAAATGAATTTATTTACAAAACAGAAACAGATTCACAGATATAAAACAAACTTATGGTTACCAAAAGGGAAAGGGGAGGGGGGAGGGATAAATTAGGAGTATGGGATTAACAGAAACAAACTACTACATATAAAATAGATAAGAAACAAGGATTTATTGTGTAACACAGGGAACAATATTCAATATTTTGTATTAACCTATAATGAAAAAAATCTGAAAAAAAAATGTAACTGAATCACTTTGCTGTACACCTGAAACTAACACAATATCGTGAATCAACTATATTGCAATAAAAAAAGTTAAGGTCATGAAAGAAAGCTCAGGGTTTTCATTAAAAATTTTGAAAAGATCATATTGGAAGTTTTATATAAATTCAATGTCTTTCCTAATACTTGCATTTTATTTTTATCATCAAAATTACATATTGCAGAGAAAATGTAATGAATTTTGTCTCATATAGACACCCTTAAATCCTCTCCAGTTTACCCCAGAGGGTTGTGCAAATATTATTGTCTATGCTTTTCATGGGAAGTCTTCCCTTAAATGAGAAGGGGGCCTCGGTGGCGAGGGAGGGTTTGGCATGGGTGCATTGTAGGCTACCCTTCTTCCTCTTCTTTTATGCCTGAGCTAAAATATTTCTGCAGTTAAAATGTGTTGTGATTAATAGTTAAACCTATGTGGGCTACTCAGATGACAGTTCATCCATTTATTAATTCATTCATCAAATATTTAACCAAGCAAACTCCTCATCTTAGAAGCCTGAGCTCCTGTGATTCCCTGAAGATGCCGGCGACACAGACCCCAGCTCCCAGAACCTCTGACAAGTGTGCGTGACGGGTCCAGTAACACACCTGCGCCCTTAGCAATTTGCATCACCAATGCTTAAAGAAGACCCTAGTGCCCAGCGGGATGGGCCGAGTGAAATGAGTCTGAGAGCAGAGAGGGAAACCTCAAAGCTGGGTCTCCACTTACCAGCTGTACGCCCTTGGGCAGTTTCTTCATATGCAGAATGTGGACTCTGATACTCACTCAGTGAGGTTGTCCTGAGGCCAGGTGAGATGCTGAATAGGGAAGAGAATCAAAAAGCTGTTGATGGGGCCTCACAGGTAATATCCGTCACTGAAGGGGGCAGCTGTAGGAAAGCATCCACTCAGGGGCGGGTAGCTGACCTTGGCTTCAGGGTCTGGGAGATGGTCAGAGGGGGAGGGGTAGGAGGACCTGGGCAGCCAGCCCGTCCAAAGCGAGCGCTGCAACTCTGTTCCCTGTGGAGCTGTTCACAGGCTTCTTGGGAAAAGTTGCCAGTCAGATTTTAATGTGATTTTCCTGATTTTTAAATGGTGGCTGCAGTTAACACTGTGCAGTCTGAACAGTAAGGTTGGTAACCTCTACCCACACCAGTGTGGAGGTGATAAGGATGACCTGGGGCCAGGCTGCATCACCACAGCCAAGGCCTCTAGGACAGGGGTTGGGGAAGGCCGCAGGAGGACAGGCCACCTTCCCTTGTCTGCAGAGCTCCGAGGGACACTGAGGCCACAGCAGCTGGCTGTCTGCCACGTGCTCCTTCCATCCTCCAGGGAGAACGGAGCTCATAGAAGAGAGTGACTTCCATTTAGAGCTAAAACTATAAAACCTCTAGAAGAAAACAGGAGAAGATCTTCGTGATCCTGGGTTAGGCAAAGATTCTTTTTCTTAGATGGTGGCATTGGGTGATTTGTTTTCCCCTGGATTTAACAAATGCCGGCATTTCATCATATATGCTTCAAAACTTACCTAGCATCAAAGATTACCGAAAACTTTTCTGTGATCCTTTCTAATTTCTTGCCCTTTCTTCTATCTCCAGAAGCAAGTGCTATCCTGGTGATAGTGTTAACATTTCACAACCATATTTTTGTATTTGTACACATCTACAAAGAACACACTGCATGATTTCAGGTACTATAATTGTTATTTCTGTACACTAGAAAAAAACAAGTAGAAAATGAACTTAAAAATTGATACCATTAAAAAAAATTGATACCATTTACTGCATCATGAAAAATACATCTGTGCTTACTTAGAAATATATCTAATAAAAGATATGCAAGGCTCTAAAAAAGTTTACTAAACATTACTGAGATAAAGCAAGAATTTCCACCCTCATCCTCTGAAGAGGGAGACGGTGAAGGGAGAGTGGGGTTGGGATGCATCAGATGGGTCTTGTACTGGTGGCTCAGGGCTCCTGCCACATGGTGGTCCTGGAATATAACAGATATATCCACCAGCCAGTGGGTGGACTGGTCAACTGCTCTCACTTAATGCCCCTTTCAGCAGAAGTGCCCAGTAATGTAACAGCTGCCTTGAGAAGTGCAGAGCTCCTGGTCTCTGGAAAATTCTAGGACAGGCAGGGTGGCCAAGTGTTGGAGACAGGATTTCTTCTTTTTAGGCTGGAATCAGTGACTGGTATGATTTTATGAGGGGCCTGCGACCTTCTGATTCTTCAGGGAACAACACACAACACATCAGTATCATCCTCGTGATGCTGGTGACAACTGTGGTGTGGTGATGATGACAGCTGAGTCTCACTGAGCCCTTCCTATGTGCCAGGGGCTTTGTTCACTGTGTTCTTTTTCACTCATTCAAACCCTATAAGAAGCTTACATGGTGTGTGCTGTGATTATCCCCATTTTAGTGATGACAAAACTGAGACAGGAGGCTTGGTAACTTGCCAACAGCAGCGGCAGGTGGCCGCGCTGGGTTGGAATCCGGGTGGCTGACTGCACGGTTGGTACCATCCTCGTGTCATCCAGGGATCCGGCCTCAGGAGCTCTGCGAGGAGGGGTCCCTGGGGATCCTCAGGCCCTGCCCCCCTCTACCCTGAGTCAAGCCAATGTTTACAGAGAGAAACTGAGGTTTCAGTCGTGCATTAATGGCTCCTGACCGCACAAGGCAACTTTTGCTCAGTGACCAGCGGCTAAGAGGCCATCTTTCCTTTGAACACTCTTGTTGAGCTTTAAAAATGTCAAGTGAAGCTTTCACAGACAAAGTCGATTTCCTCCCAAGATCAGGTTCTCTCCACTGCATTTCTCCTGGGAGGTGGGGAAGGGGATCTGAGGCTGATGAAACAGACACGAGAGGGTTCACAGTGCCCACGTTCATCATCCAGTCCTGAGGGCAAGGTGGGGAACAGCCTCCAGAGGCCTACGGTATCTTGGCTACATTGAATTTTTTGTCGTATAATGAAATGACCAATGTTAACTTTCAGATCCCCTTGGTGTTCACATACACACTAATACATATGCAGACCGGCAGAGCGCTCACCAGACAATTTGTCATCCCGCAGTCATTTCTTTTACATAAACGTTCCTCGTCCTCCCTCATCACCACTCCTTGTCCATATGGGAGCTGCCAGGGGCCCCTCACTCCTAACATCTGTTCTCCATTAATCGTGTGGCCCAATTCCTCCTGGCCATTCTCGGTGTGGCTGCCCCTCTGCCCTCATGGCACGATCCTCCCCACCGTCCTCCCTGCCACCCTAGAGGGGGCGTCCTCGCCCGGTCCCCGCACAGCTGGGGTGGAATTATGTCTGATTCCTCGTGTCACGGAGGCATTCAGCCGTCCCCCCAGTGGAAACAGAGCAATCTCAGCACAAGCCTAGGGCGGCAGTTCCCCCGGGAAGAAGGGCACTCCTCCGATCAACCGGTTGCCCTGGTTGCTTTTTGGAGGTGAACACCAGGAGTACGCCCAGCCAGGTGGCAACCTTTGTGCCCCTTAAATCCATATTTCCCACAGGGGCAAAGGAGCTCGTCGCCCAGCATATAGCTTTCAGTTAGTTGGGAAAAAGAAGATGACTCAACAGTCTTTTGGGTCAACAGCCATGTAAATAAATCCAGTGATTTATAATTTCGTTTTTGAAAGGACAAATTGATGTTCACTTCAAACACGTACTGACTGCTTATTCTAAATGCAAGGTACTGTTTCATCATGAGATGAAATAACACACAAGTTCGGGGTGCTTTCTCCTTCCTGGAGCATTATGTCTGTGCGCGTGTGTGTGCTCCACGCGGGTGGGTTGGGTGGTGACCTCCTGGAGCCCAGAGGTGGTCAGGACGCCTCCAGAGCAACAACCTCGGGTCTATGGTGGGAGGTGACTGATTGTCCGTGGGCAAAGTTGTCGGGAAGCCAGCGCTCACCCACTGGTCTGAATAATCTCCTGCATCATTTGGTCTTGGCTTGAGTTTGGCTGCCTTTCGGTCAGAATTGGCAAATGCGTGGTGCACCTCACCCTTCAGTCCAGTGTCTATGGATCACTAGCTAATCACAATACTCTTTCATACTGAGCCCGATGTGACCTCAGAATCCTTCTTAACCCAATGCTCCAGGCAGCAATGACCAAACATGTGGAGAGCCGGTTTAAGTCCAGGTTTCCTTCTCATTCTCAAACCCTTGTGACTCAGCTTTGCCACTGGATACACAAGGACCTTGAGGCATTTTGTCTCTTTTATGTCTCATCCTGTAGGCGCTTCTCTTTAGAGGATCGGCCTTGGGGACAGTAATGCTCAAAGAACGAGGAGCTCTGAGTGTTCACTGGACCATTGTTTTCTGAGACATCAACCTTCCCTCCTGAAGATAGGCCTGAAAATACTCAAACTTTGTCAGTAAAAAATGTTTATGCTTTTTGGTCTTAAATAACAAAAATGTGCCATTTTTGCAGCTCTTTCCTAAGGTAACGGGTTTTCCTGGGGTCTTAGAAGCTTTCCTGTAGGAAGGTTTATTCTCTGGGCTTGTTTGGGTGGGACCGGCAGGTGCCTCCAAGGGTATTTGTGTTCCTGAACGGAAGCACCAAGCTTAGGTTATAGAGCCTCCTTCAGACTGGGCCCTGGGGGAGAAGCTGGGGCAGGAAACATCGTTAGATGAAGGAAAGGCAACTCCATAAGACTCTTCATGGCCAGAGGGTCCCTGACCATCCTCTGCCATCACCCTTACCAGCAGGGTGACCACCTGCAGCCACCACCGCTGCACCTGTCCGAGGTCTCCCCTGGCTGTGGTGCTAAGAGCTATCCTCCACACTGTCTCCTAGAGACGTCCTCAGCACCTTGCCTCTTCAGAGTCCAGGAAAAGGAGGAGACTCTGGGATTTTACCTGCCTCCCTATTAAAACCAGGTTTTGTTTGAAGACCTACATTTTCCACCAACACCTGACCAAATTATGCCTTCTCCAGAGGTGGCGAACTTCTGGAAGCTTTTCATGGACACCTTGTCTTAACCAACACACTAGTCCTGGTACTCAAGTAAGAGGAAGCATGGAGAGTCACAGGGCAGGTGGGGGTTCATGTCGTCAGAGGAAGCAGCACACAGTGTCACCAGGAGACGAGGAGGGCCTGAATTACGGCAAAGGCTGCTCAAAGGAACGCTCATGGCGTTGGACTGTTCCCAATATGGAACACGGCAGAATGGGCCAGATTTCCTCACTGAAGGGGATGCTGGGGTTACTAGTGGCCACCATGAGTTTGACTTAGGGGATGGGGATGCATTTGTTGGGGGCCCAGGAGGAGGTGGAGGTAATCTGGGGGAGAGAAGTGACTTTGGTTCAGTATCTTTTGACTCAGGGATGCCGGTGGGACATTCCAAGAGACGGCATCCCAGTTGCCGCCTGACTTTTAGTTTTCTTTAGTTCTGCTCACAAAATCAGAGATCCTGTCAGGGGCTGTTGCTTCCCCTTTGGTCCCTCAGGCAAGAGAGGAGCCAGCAGCGCAGTCTGCTGGGGGCCGCAGGGCAGGCTCTTAACCCAGCAGGGCCCTTCAGATGTTCCGTCACTGACAATCCCAGGCCTACCGCCTGCCAGCATCTGTTCACGGAGACACAGCATCACAAACTCTCTGGACTGGAAGGGATTTTAGAGGTCATCCACTGCAGCCTCGGGGCTGACATTTTCAAACTGGTCTAAGAATTTGAGAGTCCCCCCTTCTATTATGCGGAAAGTGTGTCTTCTGACTTTCCCTTATCATGCTGTTAAAGATCACCCGTGGGCCTCCTTCGTAAGGAGAAGCGTGCTGGGGCTTGTGTTTGTGGGTCTAGCAGTGAGGGGCGTGACAAGGCCAGATTTGGGAACACGAGTTCTTTTTGTCCTTCACACGACAGCTATGAGAATGGTCTCCATGGTTACGGCAGCTTCTTAGAGGTGTCTAGATTTTCATTTTCTATATTTCCCTAAATGTCTAATTTATGAATAATCTGTTTCGATAACCTGCTGGAAAGTTTCTGCAAGTATACGTATATCAAGGAATATATATTTATATATATTCACAACGACAACAAAAAGTAGGCTGATAGGCATTTTTGGAACATTTTTTTTTCTCCCACTAAAAACAGAAATTAGGATCGAATTAAAAATTTCAAGTTAAACAAGATTCAATGAAATGAACACTGCCTTTATGTTCTTCAAAGGCACGTGTGCCGGAGAGGGGCTGGAGCTAACCTAATTATGTTTGCTTTAATGTGAAATAGCTATTTGCCTGACATTCTATTTCCATCTCACCATCACATTCAAATATCTGGGACATTGATTTTTTTTTTTCCTAGCGTTCCCTTTGAACATCAAAGTGTTTTTTCCTGTTCTTTACCCCCCTTGTGAGAACAGTGATAAGCATGGATCGATAATTACATTGTTGGATAAAAATGAATATAAATTTTATTGAAAAACAACACGAGCAACAATGTGGGGGAAAGCATACTCAACAGCCAGTGGCCCACACAACTCAATGCACACGTTATGAAAACTAATCACCTCTTCAGAGCTCCAACTACTCATCCAAATGAAAAGAAATGATCGACCTCAGATAAACTGACGGGGGACACAGATGCCGACAACCTCTGAATGCTTAGCCAACAGCAAAGGACGCGACCATACCATTCTGGTCCTCTGTTTGCTGTGGGTGATCGAGCGTATTTCAAGAATTAAACTGGTTTGGAAAGGACCTAGTCCTTCCGGTTAGTGTGGCATCAAAGACCCCAGACCACTGGGAAAATTTTTCTATTTTTCCCGTCCTTTAAGAAGAGGATTTCACAAACTTTCTTGGCAACTTGTCCCTCCTGCTTAACAACAGGAAATACTTTATGTCTAGCCTAAATCTTTCATGCTTCAGTTAATCTATTTATTTCCTTTTAATCTCAGCAGGCTGTGAGGGGTTCGCCCTGGTGGGACAATGTAACATATGGGGAACACACAATGATCACAATCAGATTGAAAACGGAGTCCAGCTGTGCTGGTGGCGCTTCCGAAACAAGCTGAAAAGAAGTTAATTGCGGTTGTGTTTGTAGCCCATTTGCCCCATCCTACTCCCCCCACCCTCCACGATCCTCCATGCCCTTCTGGGGACTTGCAGCAAAAGCTCTCTGAGTTCGATCAGTTCCAATCCTTCACTGGCGCAGGAATGAGTGTGGTCAAACTGTTCCATCCACTCCTACGGGAAGGGATTTCCGGGCAAAATACTCCCCGATCCTATTACATTCACGTCGTCTCACCATGCCAGGAAGGGCCCCAGTCTCGCCTCACAACTTGTGCGTGGCAACGACGTGCTCCATGTATACACGAGGAAGCGCTGAGAAGCCACGAGAAAGCACTCAGTGAATTTAACATAAACATCTCAGCTGCATTTTTCAAATTCTGTGTAAAAACCCCGGTGATAGGTTCAGCCTCAAGGGGATTTGCAGCGCCCGCAGCTCCGCACATCGGGCACCAGGGGGCGCCCGTGCCATTCCGCTGGCCGCTGGAACGCCTCGACCGGGAAACAAAGATAGGGATTTGAATAAAAGACTTCGAAATGCAACCCCGAATTCTACCCTGAGCAGCGCGCGTGTAAAAATTCATGAAGATTGGATTTCATTTCATGTATTTTTACTTTAGTGGGAAGAAATGCACGTGTCGTCTGACTCTGCCTACAGCTGTCTTTACAAGGGGCGGGGGCGCCTGTTGAAATGAGCAGGGAGGGCCGCTGATGCTCCCCAGCTCTTTGAGAGGCTGGGCCTCCGTCTCCGTCTAGGGACAGCTCTAATTTTTCTGGGTGGCATCCTTTGTGTGCTCTAGAATGTATAGATTAATTGTATTGTTTTGTAAAGGATGCATGCTGTTCCCGGCAGGACTAGCAGTCAGCTCTGGGTCCAGGGAGTGACTTGAGTCATAGAAGGCACTTATTATTTTGATGAAACACAGCACATTTCTTTCAGTCCATAAAATCAAAGGGGTGAGAAAAAGCTGTTTTCAGGGTGTAGAAACTCCCCTTGTTTCCCTGTTGTGGTGCACAACGGTTCTGCGTCTGCGGCCTTTGTGCATTTTCCAGACATGAGTGACACGGTGCTGAATGCCTGGGTGGCAGAGCCTATCAGAGGACGGCTGGACACAGGCCAGGGCAGCTTGGCCCTCCACGGTGTACTGCCCTTGAGTTCCAGGGCCCCCCGCCTGGTGGAGGATGGGCACCCCGTAGTGACATGTCTCTGGACTGGGCCCATACTGGGTGACAGTGGGGGTTTTCGGGGCAGAGATCCTAGGGGGATGATGGACAGAAGTGTTAGGAGCCTGGAACTTGAAACAGGCCTGGGCAAGAGAGGCTGCTGCCACCCACCCTGAGCTCTGGGATGGCAAGGGCAGGGCCCCTTGGTTTCCTCTGTAACCCCAGCATGAAAGGTCAACCGACGCCGTACCTGGTGCTTACTAAGTGCTCCACGAACATTTGTTGAATATACAAACGTGAGGATGAAGGCTCAGGAGGCTGTGAGGATCCCTGGGGGCCCTGGCTGTAGCTGAGTCCGGGCATGTGGAGCGACAGTGTGGGGAGGAGAGTGCTGGGCAGTGCTGGCTCTCAGGGGCTGAGGCACTGATAGGCAGGGGCTGCAGAGCTGGAGAAGCCAGGAGGGCAGGCGGAACCACCTCCAGTGTCTCCATGTGCTGGGATGGTGCTGCAGTGGCCACACAGGGCCTCTTGGGGCCTCTCCATCCTTCCCTTCCTGCTGCCCTTGCTGGAGCCAGCCTTTCTGCTGTTGCCATGGCAACGTTGGCCCGAGGTGTTGCTAAGGGCCGGCTGGGCAGCGATGCTTCTCAGGCCTGAGCAAGTAAGGGGCTCTGGACTGTCCCTACGGAAGGCGGGCCCTGGGGGGTCTCTCTTGTCTGAGAAAGGGAGGAGGGAGCATAGGATAGCGTTCAGCACAGAAACTGCTCCCAAGACAGGTCGAGGTCCCCCCAGGTGTGGCTTTGGTGGTAGGGATCTTGGGGCTGGCAGGGCCCTGTTATCGTGGGGGCCCCTTGGCACTGCGGCATTCTCACTACTTCACCCAAAGTCTTTATTTAGGGTTATCTCCAGGGCTCCCCAAGGGCCCAGCAGCCTCGGGGGGCCTCGTGGGAGGGGGGCGGGGGGGGGGGGGGTCCTGAGAGGGCCTGGAGGGGCCGAGTGAATTGCTCTTAGACAGAGTGGACTGAATTACTCCCTCTGAGAGCAGAGTCGGAGGTCTTACATCCTTAGACTCAGGTGGCAGGGCTGCCATGTATCCCTGCACCTCCTGGCCCCTACCCAGGACACCAAGAGCAGGCACCGGCCGCTCTTGGCCTTGGAGTCTCCCATAACTTTTCTGTTGCCACATTCCCAGCACACACAGGGATTGTGGAGGCCCTCAGCCCCTAGTCAGCTGGGGGGCAGTTAGTTTCCTCTCCACACCTTCCTTCTCGGACCCTGGAACAACAAGTGGCATCGGGAATGCGGAAGGTGGTCAGGTCTGGGAAAAAGATGACAGTCCAGCCTCCCCTGGGGTCCAGGAGTTGGTGAGAAACACTGTGATGCTCCTTGAAAGGGGCTCTAGGATTCAGGATGACTCAGCCTCGTAGAGTACGCCCTCTTCTCTCTCCCCATCATGGGAAAAGCTTTCGGCCCGGGCAGCATCCCTGCTTTCCCACACCAGCCAGATAACAACGACAGCATCAGCACGAGAAGGGGGCGTCTGGGCGGTGGTGTACAGTTTACAATACTTTAGATTTACATAGCACCTTTGTCTTCTAAAGGGCCTTTGCCTCTGTCCCCTCGGCCACCAGAACACAAACGTCACAGCTCCCGCGGCAGAGCAGCGAGACTGAGGCAGAGGCCTAGAAGGGATTCCATGCAGACTCAAGGGTGTCTGGGGCTCTCTGCACTGCCCAGAGCAGGGGTGACGGGGCCCCAGCCCTCACTGGGCGTTCACCTTGTATTTCAGGATGTAGGAGTAGAAGTTGTGGTTGGCATTCTCCAGCACCATGACGTAGACCTCCTGGCAGCCGGCTGTGTTGCAGCTGCCCTCCCAGTAGCCCTCGCGGTTCAGGGTCAGGGGCCACGTGTCCTGCCCCTTCACCAGGGCTTTGGCGACACCGTGCAGCTTCAGTTTGAACGGGACGTTGTGGTTGGCGGGCAGCACGCCCGACAGGGGCTCCAGTAGCTCATTGTCCTGCCCCCAGTTGCCGAAGCTCTCGGGGAACACGGGCCACTTCACCTTGCTGTTGGTGCAGCACAGGAGGTAATTGAAGACGAAGACGTAGTTGCCCGGTTCCTGCCTCTTCTTGACGAAGATCTTGAGCGCGAACTTGCCGGCGTGGGGCAACTGGACTTTCAGCTCCGTCCGCTTCTCCCGCTGCAGCTGGAAGATGTAGCGCCGCTGTGTCTCCTCGGTGACGGGGCCATCGTCCCCATGCAGCGATGCCAGGACGCTGATGCCCTCCTCCACGCCGAAGCTGACGGAGCAGCGCCCGTCGCTGGTGTAGATGACGGGCTCGGGGTGGGACGGCTTCGTGATGCCCATCTGCTCCGAGAACCAGCTGGGCCCCACGGGCTGGTGCAGCTCCGCAGGCAGCCGGACGTCGATGTCTGCGTAGTGGCACTTGAGTGTGTACTCCAGCACCGAGCTGTAGATCTCCGAGTTGCCCTTGGCGAAGATCTGCAGCTTGTGGGTGCCCACGGTCGGAGGGTACACGTCCAGCTTCATCCCGTTCTTCCTGAGGCTCAGCAGCCCGTGCTCCTGCTTGCCGTTGAGCATGAACATGAACAGCGTCGGGGCGCAGCTCTCGATGGTGACTGTGACCTTCCCGTTCACTGTGGGGAGAGAGCCGGGGTCAGGTGAGAGGGGTCTGGCCTGTGCGGATGTGCTGGTAAATGTTTAACAACGGGATCTCTGGGGGGAAAGTACTGACATATAGCGTCTGCCCATTTCCGTGGTGTAAATACCTTCACCATGACAGTTTTTTTTTTTTTTTGCGGTACTTGGGCCTCTCACTGTTGTGGCCTCTCCCGTTGCAGAGCACAGGCTCCAGACGCCCAGGCTCAGCGGCCATGGCTCACGGGCCCAGCCGCTCCGCGGCATGTGGGATCTTCCCAGACCGGGGCAGGAACCCATGTCCCCTGCAACGGCAGGCGGACTCTCAACCACTGCGCCACCAGGGAAGCCCAACCATGATAGTTTTAAGTCACCAGTGCGATTTCACTGAACATGATATAAGCCAGAAGCAGCACACCTCTGGAAGGGCGCCCCTACCCCCTCTAGGTGGCTCTCTTTGAGAGCTGCAAGCTGGGTGGGAGGGTGTCTCAAGAAAAAAATCTGCCCCCAGCTGTATGTGCTCGCCTTGCCCATTTGATCGTATCAGATGAGTGTTACACGGAGCCTTAACCTGATTCTAGGGCAGGGGAGAGGGCCGAGGGACAAGGAGGGCCCAAGACCCTGGTTGGAGAGCCTCCAACTCTCAAGTCTTGCTTTCACACTGCTCCCTCCAGCATCTGGGCGTTACCTTATCACAGCTGTCATGTCAACACATCACCTTAAAAACGGGTTGGAATGGCTTCCCTCCTGGAGGCTGTGCTCAAGGGGCAGGGCTGCTTCCTTGCGTGTCCCCCACTCTCCCTGAGCCCCCCCTGCCACCCCAGGCCACATGTCTCTAATGGGGTCAGTGAGTGCAAGGGAGGGTCTTCTGCACCCACCTTCCCCGCTCCTTGCCTCTCCCCTTGCCCTCCAGTGCTGTCTTCCTCTGTCCTGGTCATTGCTGTCGGGGAGAGGGGCCGAGTTCTCCGGTTATTGCAGCCCACCAGCACACCCCTACCTGGCCCTCCCTGCTTCGCAGGGCCACAGGGAGGGGGAGGGCCTCTCTGAGAGCCTCGCCTTCCTCTCAGAAGCTGATCTCCTGCTCCTCCCAGCTACCTCCCTGGTCCCGTGCGTGGATGAGCGCAAAGGAAGGAGACAGACTAGCGTCTGATCCATGCTCCCTAGTAGCCTTTCCCCAGTTGGGGGTCCAGTGCTCTTGCTGGGTAGGCAGAAAGCCATGCCCAGGCTCTAGGACAAGTGTCCCTGAGACTTCCTGTCTAATCAGCCACAAGGTTCCTGACTCCAGGTTGCTCAGCGACTGCATTCAGTGCTACCTCCTCCATCTGGAAGACTTTCCCTGCCTTCCCAGGTACTGCCAGCTCCTCACCTACCTTACTCTCCCAAACACCTGCCCACTGCAGTTCCCCTCCACCCAGTCAGCTCTCTGAAATCTGGCCTCCGTTCCCATTCTCCAAGTGTTCAAGTGTTCCTGGATGAGCTGCGCCACTGGCCACGCCCTCCTGGAAGTCCTCTCCTCGCCTTGCATCCACCACCCTCTCCAGCCTGGCCCTCTCTCCACCCTCTGACCACCACCTGATCCCTTCCCTTTCCCATACACTAATTGTGGCATTCTTTGTGCTTATGTGCTATTTTCTTTGTCTACACTCTTTCTCCACTGCCACCAGCCACCATGGGACCTGGTGACCTCCAAAGGAAAGTGACCAAGATCAGCAAACTTGTTATCAACCTCTCTCGGTTGAATCCCTTCTCTCCCCGCACTTCCTAATCTAAGCCAGCTCAGAGGGCAGAAGCTGTCTCAGCCCTCAGCTGCTCATGGACCCTGTCCTGCTCCATCCTGCACCACAGTTGGTTGTGTGGTCCCCGTGCAATTCACCTTTGATGCATGGAGTACTCCCAGCATCTCCACATGGCAGCCCGAGGGCTCCTGAAAATATCCACCCGGTCACTCTGGGGCTCACTTCACCATCAAACCAGAGGCCAGTGGAGAGGCCTGTCCCCTCCTGCCTTGCCTGAGTCAGGACCGTCTTCGGGCCTGCACGGTATTCCCTCACATCCTCCCGGGGGACACCCCTTCACGTCCCAGGGCCCTCACACATGCTCTTCCCCATACCGTTGTCCCCCAAACCTGGATAAGACCTCAGTGTAACGTTCTGACTGCAAAGAAAGCTTTCCTGATGTCCTGGGGTGAGGCTGAGCTGCCTGGAAGCCTCTCTCCTGGCTCTGCATCTCCTCCAGGGAACTTAGCACTGTACTAATGAATTGGTTATGGGTAACGTCCGTCTGTCCTCCCTGAGGGTGCCACAGGGAAGGGTCCACCTGCCTCCTTTCCTGCCATGTCCCAGGCCTGGCCGGGGCGCCTGGCCCAGGGCGTTCTTGGCAAAGGTAAGTTGACTGGCTGGGAAGACTTGAAATCAAGGATTGGAGACACCTGGGGACCAAGCTGGAGCCTGTGACCACCTCTTCCTCTCACCCCTCCTTTGCCTCCTCTCACTCTCTCCTCCCTGCCTTTTGCCCACCTCAGTTTTCCTCTCAGCTTTCTTCCCATCCCCAATCTTAAGAAAACTAGCTCCAGCAAAGAAATGTTCTATAAATATGCTTCATGAATATGCAATCACATTTTAGGTTTACTATATATTAAGAAACCCAGTGTTTACATTTCTCTGTCTCTTGAAAAGGCAAACCCCTTGGGGGCACTGTTTTGACGCTGGTGTGACCTGGCCCATTCCTCCCTGTGGCCCCGTGGCCCATGACAGCTGGAGCAGGGCCCCATCTGACATACGTGTAGGAGCCGCACTCCTGAGACGGCAGCTTCACGACGTTATCTTAGCAGCGGGAGCTGCCAGGTATTTGTAGTGTTAGAAAAAGTATTCCCAAGCTCAGCAGCCTAGTTAAGGAGACTGTTGTGAGGTAGAAGGGACAAGTCAGCTGGGACTAATGTGGGTGCCCCTATATTCCTGAGTGTGGGGTGGGGGTCCCCCGAAGACCCTCCCACAGAGCCCGCTGTGCTCATACCAGGTGAGCTCAGGCCTTCTCTCCTGGGAGCACACAGGGCCCTGGGGGCAGAGATGGGGCCCGTAGGCAGTCCTTGGAGGAAGTGTGGGGGTGCACTGATCCTGCTGGGCTGAGCCCTGACTGTGGCTCGGGCACCCCTGGGCCCAGCCCTCCCATAGGACTTGTAGTTCCCAAACACACCCAGCTGGCTGCCCGTGGCCCCTGTGGGGAGGTGGGGAACAAAGGTCAGTCCAGGCCAGCCTTGGGGACAGCTCGGCCGGGGGTCCTGCATGCCCAGCCCTGGGGAAGTCGGCTGAAGAGGCTGGTCCTGCCTTCAGGAGGGAAGGAAACAGGGCAGCGGGCAGAACCGGCCGGCATCCAGGCAGCGAGGGGAGCTCTGAGAGGCCAGGCAGCGCCCCTGGAGCCCGGCCGTCGTCTGGGGTGCTTGAGCTCAGACCTTGGAGGCCTTGCTTTGTCCTTCCTGGAGCACGTCCTTCCATGTCCCATGATGCCTGCTCTCCTCCAGCTCCCAGCACCCAGCTCGGTGGCTACCTCCCTACTACAGCCCCCAGCGCTCTGTCCTGGGACACGCCCGCCGCTCGCCCACTAGCTGCTTAAGCCACTGACACACAGACCCTGGCTCAGCCGGGTCAACACACGTTCTCTGCCAGGAGTTTAGGAGCATCTGTCGGGCACCTGAGCTGGGAGGCAGGTGTAGCCAGGTCTGAGGCAGTCCTTTCCCTGCTGTGTGAGCTGAGAGAGACTCCCCCAGCTCGGGCCCACCAGCCCTGGTGCCCCGACCCCGGGCTAAGAACGCGGCCCTCAGGCCAGGGAAACCTCGGACCCCCTACGCATCCCTGTCTTGGTTTATGCTGGTGGGAGGGGCTTCTGTCCCTGCAAATGTGACCTGAGGCTGCGTCATGCCCTGATGGCCTGACGGCCCGGGCTGCCTCTGTCTCCCCTGCACAGCCCCCATATACAGCGTCCAGTGAGCTGGGCCCTGGCAGGGCAGCCCCACGGGCCCGGGTTACCTGTTTTGATGACGGAGGTCTGCGGGTGGGCGCTCAGCATCCCCTTGTTGTAGAACTCACTCTTGTGATACATGTTATTCTCAAACTGCCTCAGAGATTGAGGAGGCTTGAGCAGCTGCCAGTTCTTGTTGTCCGGGAAATGGTCCTCGATGAACAGTGCAGGGTGGGTGAGGAAGTAGAATTCATTGTAGCTGGAGGAGGAAAGCAGGTCAGTAGTCATGTGGGGGGAGCAGGCCCCGGCTGTGCAGAGGCGCAGGGGGGCCCACAGGGGGACTTCGGGGCCTTCTTTGGGCTAACGTATCCTAGGGGGGGTCCAAGCCACTACCCAGTGGGAAGAGGCACCATTTCCGACCCTAACGTGGGCGCTGCAGATGCCCCCTCAGTGGCCGCTTCCATGAATAGGAGGTGAGACAGGATCTGAGGCCCCTTTTAAGAGAAGGCCACCACCCAGGAGGGGCTGTGACCAGGCGGGGAATGGGCTGCCCCTGCTCTCAAAGCCAAAGAGATTTGAAGGGAGCAAAGCCGTGACCCGCAGACCAGGTGCCAGTGGAGTGGAGGGAGGGCAGGGAGGGAAAGCCTGGTGCACCGGCTCCGTCCACATGGTGACCTGAGTAGCTGTGCAGGTGGGAGGCCCTGATGTGGTCCCTGGGGCTGCCTAGACACGGCTCTCTGGTCAGTGATGCAGATCAGGAGAAGAACGGGGGACTCATCCGACATGGGCGAGCCTTCAGTGAGCAGCGCCCAGAGCTGAGGCAGCAAAGCAGGGGTGTGAGTGAACACGTCCTGCACGTACGGGCTCCGTGCACGCACTTGTAGCGGCCCCGCGTGCAGGACCGCCAGGATTTTAGCTGCACAAATGGGGCCGTGCTCTCATTTCTCTGGATGAAAAGGCATCTGAGCTGCTGACGGCCATCAAGATCCAGCACGAATGTCAGGGCCTTAGCTTAAGGCTGGAGCCTCAGCAGACAGGTGCGCTCCAGCCCCCGCTGTGGCCACCAGGAACCTGCACACCCCAGCACCCCGTCCTGCACACCAGACCCCCCTTCTCAGAGGTAGGATTCAGCTGCATTCAGCCCAGAGAGCAGGAGGAGGAAGCCCGGTGTCTGCGAGAAGCGGTAGGAGACAACTCTGGCAACTGTAACACGGTCAGTGGCCAAAGGCCTGAGGGGAACCTACAGACACTTAGAGAAGCTTCTCAGCCCGGCCTTGCCTTGCACTTGGCCTGTGGGCAAACACTGTGCTTTTGGTACTTGGGTGGAGGGAGCGCTGGGGAGACAGAGGGGGGATTTAGACAGTGGAGAGTGAGGTGACAGGAAGGCCTGGGCCCTTATCTTGGCCTGGAGCTAGCTCACTCCCTCCACCAGAGGAAGGGTGGGAGCGGCCAGCAGCACACGGAGGAGGCCCCCCAGCCCTCCTTCCCCTTCCATCCAGCCTTCTCCACCTGCTGCCTCCTCCATCTCCACCCACCAGGCACCCCGCAGAACCGAGGTACTTACAGGAAGGTGAATTTGGAGGTGGTGGAATCCACCAGGCCGCTGCCCCAGGTGCTGTCCACCAGGTGCCATCTCCCCTCCAGGAACACGGCGTTCCAGGCGTGGTCAAACTCCCCGGAGAAGCTCTGCCCCGGCTGGTAGCCAAAGCCCTTGGAGTAGCCAGGCACCGTCATGCACTGCACGCCAGCGATCCTGGGGCGGGACAGGGCTCTGAGAGGCGGCTCCTGCTGGGGCTGCGTCCAGCACAAGTCTGTCTGTCTGTGGCCCCAAGCCTTAGGTGCATTTGCTGTCTGGAAGTCCCTCCGGGCCTCTCCTCTTCCCTGACTCTCGCCCAGTCACACACACACAGACTTTTGTCTGCAGAGCCGGAGGACAGGGGGACACAGGGCTGGCTGGTCCCTCTGGCACAGCCTGGCAGCGGTCCCCGCTGTCTGCTCCCCCTCCAGCCTCTACAGAGCACTTGGGAATGTCTCAGCCCAGAGCCTGCCTGAGGGCTCCGCCGGCAGCCGCAGGAGGACAGTGGTGCAATGGTGAGGGGCGCCTGGCGGACACGGAAACCAGGGGCATGCCAATGCTCTCGACTCGATTCACGTGGCTGGGGAGTTGGGTTGAGGTGCCACGGGTGGGGCGTCAGGCAGGGTGCTGCACGCGAGGGTTAGGGAGAAAGCTGAGCTCACCTCCACCGCCACGTCCTGCCCGCGGACACCTGTGCGGGGACCCCTGGGGCAGGCCAGCTGGGGTCCCCATCTTGACCTGGGGAGGACTGGCCCACTGCCAGGGCCACCACGGTGCATTAAGGCCATTTGCCGACTGATCGCCCTGGCCACGGTTTCAGAGTCCCCTGTAGCTGTTACTTCGGGAGTGGAAATGCTGAGCGGTCAGCTCGAGCTTTTATCAAGACCCCCTTGACAGTGTGTTCCCTCGCTGCTCACAACCAAGCTGGCCTGGACGGTGGGGCGATGGGCGCTGGTCACCTCTGGGGACCAAATGGCAAGCTCTAAACTGGGCACTTGCAGCTGGAACACTGAGGCCCAGACCTGGGCTGTGGGCAGCACCGCACGGCCACGGCAAGCACCCCGAGAGTCTTGCCATGGCCAGCTGGTCCTCTCCTTCAGCAGCCTTGCCCCCACATGGCAGCTCTTCTGGTGCAGGGGACCCCTAGTGCCAGCCCTTCTGGGGCCTCTGTGTGAGCTAGAACAAGGTGCTCCTTCTTCAGGACACTTTCCTTTCACTGTGGAAGGTTGGTGTAATCAACGCCCAAACCCGTGATATCCAGGATGTTCGTGATGGCCCATCGGATGGGGCTCAGCACGAGCTGCCCGCTGACTCTGCCCTCCCCTTGCACGAACCGGGGCTGTGCTCCGGGTGTAGGCCCGGCCTGAATCAGGGAAGCGGCCTCGGGCAGCTGGGGTCCCTCCGGGAGCAGGTCTGCAGTCTCAGTTGCTCTGAACAAGAGGCCATGGAGCCTCAGGCTAATGGGGTGAAATGGCCATGCACACAGGATAGGAATGGGGAAATTTTCCGTATAAAAACGACCATTTAATTAACAATTAGTAGAATATTGGATTAAATACGACTTATCTCTATTTACATATCATTTGTTGAAAGACCTAGTGAGGCAAAATATGGAGCCTGCAAATTACCAGATTCCACCTTGCCATGGGGGCCGCTCACGTGCCCACGCGGCCTGAGCTCCCCTCTCCTGCCGGGGGGCAAGCCTGCTCTGCTGAGGCTCCTTATGGGCTGGGAAGTTTTGCAGCCCCCCACCCTTCTGCCTGCCAAAAGGACGTCCAGGCCTCCCAGACTGCCTAAGAAATCCCATGGGAACAGACCAGCCGGGCCCGTGGGGAGGATTTCGGGACCCCTTGGGGGGCGGGAGCAGAGAACGAGAGAAACCAGATTCCCGTGGATGTCAGGATTCTGCTGGTAAAAGCCAACACGGACTCCCTGGAGCAGAAGGGCCGCCCAGAGGCTCGAGGCCTGGGAGGGGTGGGCCCAGGACCCCAGGGGAGGGAAGTGCAGCAGGCATGCCTGGAGAGCCCCCTCCTCATTTAGCTGCAATGGGATGAGGCCCAGGGGGTTCTCAGCCTGTGTGATCTGAGTGAGTTTATAGTCTTAGAGGAAACAGCCGGCAGAGGGGAGAGGCAAGGGTCCCATGCCAGGCCAGAGGGCTGGGACTGAGGTACGTGGGAGGCATGGGGGAGCCTTCCATAGGAGGTAGGGCTCCCTATACTCAGAGAGTGGACGAGGAGAAGGAATGTTGTGAAAAACATTTAACGAGGTAGGAGATGTTCCTGACACGCTGTTAACTGACAAGAGCCTATAAAACCCCGCCATCAGCACAAGGGGTATGTGTGTGTGTGTGTGCATGCGTGCGTGCGCGCATGCATGGAAAACAAGAGATGGGGGAGGGCAGAGTGAGAGAGACAGTCCAAAAGTCATCTGGTCTCTTAGTGATGGGATTATGGGTGATTTTAATTTTCTTCTTTAAGCTTCTCTTTAATTTTAAAATTTTCAATAACGATTATGCGTTACTTTTCGAATTGGAAAAGAATCCATAAATACTACTTGAAAATGACACTTTTAGTGAGTTATTTTCCTTTCTTGCCCAGAACGTCGGTGCATATGAATCTCTAGGATGATGTGGAGGAGTGTGGAGTACTGGGACACCAGTGTTTACACAAGGGGCTGCTTTGCAGGAAGGGAGGGGAGCTGCGGGCCTTGGGAGGGTGTCTGCTCCGCTCTGAGCGAAGTCAAGGGGGGAAGGAGAGGTGCTGAGCGCCCCTGCGGCCTCCAGGTGCTGTGAGAAAGATGGGGCTGTGCTGATGTGGGCAGATGGCTGACTCGAGCTCTGCCGGAGTGTCCTCCTGGGAGAAGCCGTGTCCCCGGGCAGAGGTATCCTCCCACCACGGGTGTGAAGTGGAGGTCAGAGTTGAGCACCAAGTAGGGGAATAAGAGTGAACACCCCGCCCCAAGCCTGGAAAGGGCCGGAGGGGGGAGAAGCGAGTGGCCAGCTGTCCTCCCAGAGGGCTTGGGGGGGGGCTGGAGGCAGCGGTGACTTGGCTGAGCCGGGAGGGCGGGGCTCACCCCAGTGTGACCTTGCCAGGCTCACTGTGGGCAACACAGAAGGTTGGCATTAAATGATCTCTAGGGGTTGATTCTCTTCTGACAGGCTGAGGAGAAGCTGGGAGGGCCGTGGGGAATGCCTAGGGCAGAGTAAAGATGAAAAACCCCCTCAGCTGTGAGCTCCTGCCACGCTTGACTATGACATGAGGATGTTTTATTACCTGGCAGCCATGTGCTAGATGAATTGGACAAAGAAGTCATAATGTAAAGCATTACTGTTAATAATCCATAACTCTCATGCGAGGGTGTGGACCTAGTAATTCTAGCTGCTGGTTGCTAGACAGATGACCCACCACCATCTCAGGTCATCAAAAGATCACCAACGGTATACACTGCAAAGCACTGTACCAGGCGCAGGCACCAGGGGATAATATCACATATATCATTTCAAAATGTAAGAAATAGTATAACATAATAAGTTGTAATATTCTAAACATAAAGGTCACTGGCCACCCTAGATGTGCTCATAGTCGGAAGGGGGCAGATATGTGAACCGTCACGAAAATGCTAGTGATAAGCACGGCCCTTTCAGGGAACCCAAAGGAGCAGGAATTTGCTGGAAAGCTCGGGGAGAGCACTGAATAAGCGGAGGACGAGAAACGTTTCCGCCTCTCAAAGAACCCCAACCAGCCATCCTAGAGCCCCAAATATCAGCCAGGGAGACGTATCTAATAACCTCAGGCTGCAGAATCTTGGTCTTTACTTTTGACAGTTTTGAAAATCCCAACACCAGTGGTTTTACTGAGGCGGTGATGGATCCAGACTGTGACTCATTTTAAACAGAGGCGATCCGGGCCTCGGCAGCAGGGTGGCTGAGCGGCCTGGGGTGGGCGCTGTACCCTGCACATATCAGCCCCTGACCATAGTGGGCCTCCTCACCTCGGACCACTTCTCCCAGGATGTCTGAGCCACACAGAAAAAAACAGGGAGGGTGGGAAGGCTATAGGAGAGGCAGTGAGGCATGCTCTTTTTTCCCATCTTGATGAAAACATTGTGATTTCTAATAGTAAAATTAGGAAACATGGTTTCGTTAACGTTAAGCCCAAGGGCCAGTTTAACTGGGCAAATGTGTGAATTAGAATTTTTAGGGCCTTGCTGTTCCTGAAATGATCCTCAAGAAGGTCGTAGAAAACAAATTTATGGTTACCAAAGGGAAGGTGGGGGAGGGATAAATTGGGAGTTTGGGATTAAAATATACACTCTACTATATATAAAACAGATAACCAACAAGGTCCTACTGTATAGCACAGGGAACTATACTCAATATCTTGAAATAACCAATAATGGAAGAAAATGTAAAAGGATATATATATGTATGTATAACTGAATCACTTTGCTGTACACCTGAAACTAACCCAACATTTCAAATCAATGTTTTTCAATAAAAACTAAAAAAGGTATATTATATAAATCCAAAAAAAGGTAAATTCTAAACTGGCAAAAAAATTGTGATTTCTATACTACAGCAGGACATGAATAACCATGATTTATGTTTCACAATTTATGTAGTTGATTTCTTGTAAATTTGACAGTGTCTTCATATTTCTGCTATATGGTTGGTCCCCTTACCCTTTTCTTATACCACCACCCTTCCAGCAAGGTCAGTAACTGTAATCATGGTAATAATTTTCACTCCAAAGCCCTGTTTAGAGCCTTTTGAGGTTGACTTCAGCGGCCTCCTCTCTGACAAGTGAGGAGCTGGCAGTTCAGAGAGGGAGGCTGACTTGCCTGGGGACACTCAGTAGTGCGGGGGCCAAAGCAGCGCCAGGACTCATTTTTCCTGATGCACAGTTCAGTAGGCTCTGTAATTGCACCAGCCCTTTTGTACACCGAGATTTGTTTTAATCTATAAACTTCTGGGTGGTATACAGAGTGAAATTAAAGTCTGGTTTGCTATAGTGATGTACTTCATCTTCGTGAGCACTCTCCTTTGGTGTATCTATAAGGATGGGAGAGTTTAGATGCCCCTTTCAGAGGCCGTATATGGTGAGGATAATTTAAGGTTATTTAATGTATCCAGGCTTCTGGGACTTTGGAACCAAGTGATATTCTGGGATGGTCTGGGGCACGCAGCAGCACGCCACTGTGACAGCTGAAGGATGCATGGAAAACGCACTGACATCTGATTGGTGACAACGAGCCTCCTCACCACCAAAGTCTCAAACTGGTAATAAGCTCCTGGCCTTATCAGAAGTCCCTGGAAAATCTGCTAGCTGGTGGTGCCAGCGCGGTGATAACGGGGAGACATTGCACTGGAGGCTGACTTAGCGGCAGAATTCTGGGGAATTAAGCTTGACCCTTGCAAGGAAATGAAGCAAAATTCACGAAGGCTGTCGGGGAACTGAGGCAAAAGGAGAGACATCAATGCTGGACGAGAGAAGGTCAGAAAGAAACTGGTCCAGCAGTTACAAGCAACAGTGCTAACAAAAAAGGTATATTGGTTACTTGGGAAAGACGATGAAGAAATGAATGACATTGCAAAAATATCTGAATTCCCCACCAAATTACTTTATTATATCAGTCTTTAATGAGGCCACCGCAGGGAGGTGAAATGGACTGGCAGAAGTAATGACAGCCGTGTGGATACAACTCTTGCTAAGAGGCCACCTTGACAACTAAGCAGGGGTAAACCAGCAAGTGTGGATTACACGTCTTCAGTTATTAAGGAGTCCGGTAATGAATTTACCAAACCTTCAGCAGTTATTTTAAAGGGAAGGGGACTTAGGAAGGATGCATGGACGAGGTTAGCGAACTTTAAAGCCAAAGTTAAAGGAATTCAGCGAACTGTGAGCTATTGTTAAATGTCCCAGGCAATGCAGAGAGTATTTCACATGGTAACTGCCAGGTTGGAACCTAGCTTTAAATGATGCAAAACGTTGGGATGTGTTTTAATGATCAGCTTCAGGCCAGAATACGGCCGTTGTTAAGCATCTGGACCAGGCCAAAAGAGCTGACAGTTCCACTCAAGGCCAATGTCAATTTTCTGAGCCTATGTGAGTCTATGTGGGTCTGTAGGAAAGTTCTACAGAGCAAAGACACTCCAGTACTGTAGGAAGACAGGGAGGATTAAAAAAAACAACAAGCCCCAAGTCAGGTTAGCAAACTCCAAACCGCATGTTCTCATTTAGTCCTGCAGTCCTGCCAGTAGGCAATAAAGTCCGCAGTGTACAGATAAGAAAACTGAGGCTCCCAGAGGCTTAGTGCCTTCCAAAAGGAACAAAATTAATAAGTGGTACATTAAGGACTGGAAATCAAGGACTGGTAAACTAACAGAGGCCTGGAAGTCTTTCTGCTATAAATCTGATACTCCTTCCATACCATGCTAAGAAGGCTTCTACTGGATAAAGAAGGATATATTCTATGACTTAAAACCCTGAGTGTTTTCAAATTTGCAAATTGAGATGAAAATGCTGAAAGGTGCTAGGCACAAATAGAGCTGAACACAGAGGGAGGGCTATTCCATTATTTAAAAAGAGAAGAAGGTCCATTTCATACAAGTCTGCTAGGAATATCCTGTCATGTCCTGTCATTGAGGGCCTACTGTGTGTA
Source organism: Aethalodelphis obliquidens (assembly GCF_003676395.1). Taxonomy (NCBI): domain Eukaryota; kingdom Metazoa; phylum Chordata; class Mammalia; order Artiodactyla; family Delphinidae; genus Aethalodelphis; species Aethalodelphis obliquidens. The sequence goes on from NW_020838016.1 coordinate 2,338,489, forward strand.
GGATTCTGAGATGTATATTCACAGGGAAAGCAGAAAGGGTCCGGGGAGACATATGAAGACACAGAAGACCTATAAGACATATAAGAAGAAATGAGCACAGGCAAAGCCTACATGATAGAACAAAGTCCAGAAAGGAATATGACAAAATGTCAAGTGTCATCTCTAAGTGGTAGGATTCGGGTAACTTAATTTTCTTCTTTTTGCTTCTATGCACTTTATAAATCTATAGTTAAGTTTTATTTTTAATTTACAAAAGTGAGTTAAAGAAAAGCCTAAGCAAGACCTGAGCTGGTGTACAGGTGTGCTGACGGCACCCCCGGAGGGGGAGGGGGGCCATCCTGCAGCGGGGCCCAAAGAGCATTAGGGAGAGGAGAGCAGAAAGGGCCTGAGAAGCTGGAAGTGGGGGGAGTGGCGGAGGCGGCAAGGCCAGGAGGGAGATGAGGCTGCAGTTGGGAGGACGTTATGGGGCAGTGTAAGCCTTTAGTCTGGTTCAGGAACCCAGGGCCTGGGAGCCTGGGCAGGGGGCCAGTGAGGACCCCAGTTTCTGGAGAGGCCCAAAGGCATGTGGGGTGCCTGGGTCTAGGGTGGGGTGGGAATGCGGGGGTTGGGAGATGGGTTGCACCTCTGCACCCTGACCCGCCATGGGCCCCTCTAAGAGCAAACAGTGAGCAGGAGGGGTGGAGAAGAATGTCTGTGCTTGCTGGGTGCGGGAGGCTGGACCGCTGGGGGTCAGGCAGGGACTGGGATGCGTGTCCCCCAGGAGCAGGACATCCTGTGGCCGCTGTACAGCACCGACACACCACGCCCACCCGCCCGTGGACTCTTAAGTGTCTGTTGCTACTCTTGGTTTGATGAATTGCCCCCTGCAGTCCTGGCTGGCTGATGTCTGGGTGCCTGAGAACCCCGGCTCCCAGAGGGCTGCAGGGGCAGTGGGCACAGTCTGTCTACACCCCTGAGGATGGGCTTTTCAGTGGTCCCCAGGGCTGGCTGACTGCTTCCCGGGGAACACGGCAGACCTCAGAGAGCAGGCACAGGAAGCTGTGCAGGTCGGCGGGGCTCCCCCAGCCTTGAGTCTGTCTCCAGGTCACCTAGAACCCGCAGTGAGGTCTCCAAACACAAATGAGAGCAGCCACTCGCCTGCTCTCACCCACCTGGGCAACCTGGCCAGGTGCTCGCTCCCGGAGCAATGGAAACGGAGCCCAAAGGCTCCAAGAGACAAGCTGCTTCCTAGTTATTCAGCTTTTCCAACTGACAAATCTTTTCGAGGGTGGAGCTTTTGTTTGCCCCAAGAGGGCCCCTGTGCCAGCCCTGAGGACAGCCTTTCACAGTCCTCTTGGCGCCCGCAGTCACTGTCCTTGCGTTCCCAGATCTGCCATTCTTCTAACCTTCAGCTGCACAGAGATGGGAGAAGGTGGAAAAAGGGCCTTTTATAACCAAATTATCTCTGTGCATTCATCTGCCATTATGTTAATGTATCCCGAAGCCCGACAGATGGTACAAAGTCAATTACGCTGGTGTTAAAAAGGGAGAAATTGACCTTTTCAGGACTCACTTGGATTCAGAGCAGAGTTTGCAAACTTGGGTTTCAGGTCTGGCACGTGGGTGAAGGCGCAGGGCACTTGGCAGGGGGAGGGGCTGGGTCAGGGTGGTCAGCCCGGGATGCCTCTGTACCTGCACATTCTCTCAAAGAGCCCAGCGTAGCCATCACAGTTGGTCTTCTGGGTCTGCAGGATGGTGGTGGGTTTGAAGGCCTGGCGGTCCTTCTCCTGGGCGGCCTCGATGTCGTACTCTGGAGGGCAGAGGAGGAGGCTGTGAGGAACCAGGTCCCTGGAGACGACCCGGCTGGTGCAGAGGAGAGAGGAGTCCACAGTCTGTGGCGCCGCCCCTGCCCTCCACTGTACTTCCAGCATCACTTGGGCTGGCCTCCCTCAGGCCGGGGAGAAACCGCTATGGACTGAAGGGAACGGGGCCCCAGCCCAGGTGCTGTCTGGCAAATGTCCCCTCTGTGTGGGCGAGGGCAGGAAGAGCAAGGCATTGGCTGCGGGGCCACTGGCTCCTTAGGCCTCGTAGGAGCGGCTGGGAGGGGAGGGACAGAGACAGCACTGGGCTGGGGTTTGCCTGCGTGTCCTCACCACAACACAGCTCTGCAGGCGGGGCCAGTGAGGCTGCTCACCCATCCCTGCGGCAGCCCCCAAGGCCAAAGCCTCACACTGACCTGCAGGGGGCGAACTGAGCTACTATTAAAACTTGTCCCAAACAGAGAAGACAGACTGTCACTTCAGTAACAGTAGAGCTTAAGGCATGGGGGAGGACCTGAGCCTGTGGCCTTTGAGGGCACAAAGGAGGTGTGTGTGTGTG